>NC_054867.1:7392376-7647254 GCF_018320785.1 Cheilinus undulatus | reverse complement strand
CAGTGGTGTACAAACAAAACCAAACATCTACATACAACCCGGTGGTGGAGTAGACTTAGAGACAGGGTTAATTTTGGCAGCTGGTTTGAGTTAAAGTCTTGTGACAAAAATACATTTAATTTTAGTCACATTTTAGTCCTGGTCACCCTTCATAGTTTTAGTCTAGTTTTAGTTTTAGATTAAAAATCAAAAACTTTCCAGTCCAGTTTTAGTCCATTAAATGTCTTTACATTTTAATTTATACTGCTAATTAAGTAAATGTTTCTCCTTTGAAAGGGCTGGATTTGTTCACATTCCTTGCTAAAATTCCAATTTTCTCTGTGGCATTTGAATACATCATAAAAGGTTTTAACCATCCCCCTTTAAGGCTCTAAAGTCTGAGTTGTCAGTAAACACATAATAATTTTACCATAAGCCAACCTTGTTTATCTCATTAATCAGCATTATTTTGCTGATGTTAACGCAGATTTAAACACTGGATTGATATTTTTAACTAACAGGACTCACTACAAGGTTTAAGAGTTTAGCACTCTGTCCAAGACTGAGAAGGATTACTGTACAGCAGCAACAGCAGCGAATATGACAAGTCTAAGCAGCTGATGGAGATTTCCATCCATTCAAAGATACGCCGGCTGCATTTTAGTTTAATTTCTTGTAAAGATGACCGCGGGGATACAGAGAAGAGCTACAGGTATAAGCTATCAACCTATCAGCTCCTCTCTCTGTCACCCAGGCTCTCTCTCCTCTGGTTGTTTTCACAGACATCAGGTCAGACACACGTGAACACACATGCACATGTCAGGCACTGCATGAACACTGATGAGTTATGCAGGGTTTTCTCACACAAAAACATCAAATATTAAACAATAAAACAGTCTTCATGAAATAAAAAGTTCTAGTTCTCTTCGTCCTCATGTTCCGATGCAGTAATAGCTTGAGTCAGAGTCCAAGTCCGAGTCATCAGTGCTCAAGTCCAAGTCGAGTCAGGAGTCCTCCAAATCAGGATTTGAGTTGGAGTCCTGGACTTGAGAACTACAACACTGGTGATAACCATTTCCAATTAGTCCCATCAACCAGAAAGGGGTCTTGTCAAAACTGCCGCCACTGGCAGCAAGGTTTGTAGTCCCTTCAGGCATATCTGTTCACCAACATAGTGGGAGAGAGAGTGACGAGTCACACTTCTCTGATTGTCCAGAGGGGCGAGTCTGAGTTTGGTTGATGCCAGGAAAGCGTTACCTGCCTGACTGCATTGTGCCAACTGTGAACTTTGGTGGAGGAGGGATGGGACTGTTTTTCAGGGTTTGGACTAGGCCCCCTCATCTCCAGTGAAGGTCAGTCTTAATGCTTCAGCATACCAAGACATTTTGGACCATTCTTTGCTTCCAACTTTTTGCCAACAGTTTGGAGAAGGCCCTTTTCTATTCCAGCATGACAGTGCCCCAGTGCACAAAGCAAGGACTATAAAGACATGGTTTAATGAGGACTTCACTGACCCACACAAAGCCCTGACCTCAACCCCAATGAGCACCTTTTGGATGTGCTGGATTGGAGATTGTGAAGCAGACCTTCTTGTCCAAAATCAGTGCCTGACCTCATAAATGCTCTACAGAATGAATGGGCACAAATTCCCACAGGAACACTCCAGACTGTGGTCCATTAGGTAGAGTCAGTCATCTTGCTACAGTAATATCATTTTCTCCACCCCCAGCTCCTGGAGTCACATGTCGGTGTGTCCTTGGTAAGACGCCTGACTCATATTTTCTCTATCTGCTGTGTGGGTGGCGTGCATGAATGTGTTTGGATGGTTATGAATAAGACTGGGATATAAAGATGGACACTCAACATAGGACAAAAGCCATCAGTGTGAATGTGGAGCCAATGGGTGGGAATGTTAAGTCCATTTACCACATTATTTTATATGTGTTGTTGGGTTGATGTAATCCATCATTAGTTCTAACAGTACAAACTTCAAAGTAGTCCAACATAAAAAAAGAGGATGTATTTCCTTGTAAAATTGAAATACTTGCTGTTTCTCTCCTTAAACTTTTATAAGTGGTAGCCCAGAAAGCATGAATTATAGATTGTTTTTGGAAGATTATGGCAGCTGTTATATGAGCCGTTAAGGAAGAGCATTGACGCATTTCAAAGTAAAGATTTGTTTTGACATGGCTTGATTTTCAGACTCGGGCATCTATATATAAGCGTTTGCAATAACCGGTAACCATCATGTCTCGTGTGCTCTGACTGTGTGGGCATTGCAAGTGCAGCTGCCATGAATATTCTGCAGCTCTATATGCAGACAGGTCCAGGTCGTTGAAATATAGATATGCATGTGCTGTGATTCATTATCATCTCATATGGCAATGTTTCTCAGTTTCTTCTCCTGTAGTTCTACCAATCACTCACCTGTCCTCTGAGTATTATAATTATCAGAATGCTACAAGCCATCATGATGGAAGAAAGCAGAGCCTGCAATCAACAGCTGATGGAAAACAATGTTTTACTGCACCGAATCCCAGGTTACCAAAGTTATCAACAGCTCCACAGTTTAAAATAGAAAATCAAAATTTGTTGCATTTTTTAAGAATGATCTTATTGATCACCCCCGCGCACAATGATTTTAGTACCTCCGTCAAGGAGATTATGTGATCGGGTGGGTTTGTTCCTTTGTGCGTTTGTTAGCAACATAACTCAAAAAGTCATGGACGGATTTTCATGAAATTTTCAGGAAATGTCAGAAATGGTATAAGAAAGAACTGATTAGATTTTGGGACTGATCTGGATCACCGTCTGGATTCAGGAATTTTTTTAAGGAGTCTGTACTATTGGGAGATAGGGCTAATGGCGGAGGTCTAAGCTGTTACCACTTTACACCAGGAGATGGCAGACATAAGTAACTTCAATCCCAGCAGCATTTCGGGTGTGTTTCTATTCAACGTTTTGGAGTTTATAGAGTTTGAAAGACGCACGCCATTTTTTAAAGGATTCTTCACTACTGGGAGATAGGGCTAATAGCAGAGGTCTGCACTCTCCAAGTGCTTTTCTAGTATTTAGAATGTTTTCCTCTGAGCAGATTGAAACTAGAAGTAGAAGAGAAGAAAAGTAGAAGCAGTACTACTACTAGAGTAGTATATAGCATATTGCTCTGGACTGTACCTCTCTTTGATTTGTAAATCTAGCTGGATCTTCAAAGACTTTGTCATCAAGGTATTGGGAAAAGTACTGAATTGGACTCTTGTATGCACAGTTTAAAGGGTCATCCTGAGAGTTGGGAAGCCCTGGTGATGAAGGTGAAAATCTATTGTGATAGAAAAGACTGCAAAAAATGAAAGGTGAAACAGTAATAATAATGAAATGTAACACAAATCAATTACACCTGCATATGCATTGCAAACATCCTATGACATCATCAACTTACTTATTGAAAATAACATTTATTGTAAGCTATACAAGGAAATAATATAAAGGGTGTCTGAATACTGAAACTGAATGCTGTCCTTAAACTAAGCATAGTTCTCATTTTTGGTCCACAAAGGACGACGTCTTTGTTCCTTATCACTGGCTGTGTCTGCTTCTGTATCTGTCTGGTCTTCTGAACCTTCTACATCATCATCATCTCCATCTTCATCATGTTCTTCTATCACTGGTTCAAACTCATCCTCATCTCTCTCATCATCTGACAGGTCCAAATCTGAGTCTCCCTCAACTATCCTGTAAAAGATTCTCTCTGCCTCAGTCCTGTCTCCTACAACAATGTAGTTACAAAGTACCAGAATATGGTCCTGATGTCCACTAGAATTGACATTCATAAAAAGGCAACTATTAAAAAAAAAAATCATAAATTACTTTCAATACTAAATAAACAATTCCTGACAAATGGTACAAAAAACATGACTTACACTTTTGTCTTCCCATTAAATGTGCTCACTGCCACACTGGCCATTCTGGATTAAAATAAAGAGAAAGTTCCTGGCATCCCAACTGACACATGATACATCACTGGAAAGGCCAGGATGACCTCTTTAAAATACATCAGGAATTGTTAGGGTGCTTAAAAGAGTTAAAAGATAAGCATGTAAACTCACTGTCCACAACTAAGGACACAATTTATTTGACCCACAAGGTGTTTTGGGGAGACAGTAGATTCAAAAAATTACACTTTTTTATCAATTTTAAAAATTGAGCGTAGTTGGGGTAAAATACTGGCCCGAATATCAATCATATGTTATGAATTTGCTAAAATTGCCAAGTCATATGGAGTGAAACTGGTACCTGAACGAAGAGCCGTTTGGGAGCAGAAAGAGGTGTCTCTTTTTGCTGAGCCGAGTCAAATGAGCTGGATCACTAAGAAACTGCCGGAATTCCCATTAGTATTTTCTGCAGTCGTACGACCAAAATATCAAACATGCCAGTAATCCATCTGACCAGTTGGGAGCAGGTTGTCGGGTGGTAGTCGGGCTGTGGTTGGCCGTCGTACCCCCCTGTACACAGCATGACAAACGATGCTCTATACGACTGAAAGTCATCCGACTTCAATGTTAGTGATGTGACTCAAAATTCAGGGCTGAATCGGAGGAAAATTGCACAGTGTACACCCAGCTTTAGGGTGAGACCCAGAAGACTCTATGATGAACAAAAAAGCATGTGATCAATGCTATTTCAAATGTAATACTTCATTTTGGACTTTAATTGCATCGTGAATATTATACTTTATTTTCATTAATGATCGTACACACTCATAGCAGGACGAAGTTTAGTTTCCTCAACTTCCTGTGAAAAATGAAAAACCCAGCGATGGAAATCTGTGAAAAACCTTTTGAAAAATCTCATGGTTGTCTCTGTCTTTCTATCGTGACGTACAGAGCCTTTAACATGCTATCTGAGTGTGTTGGGCTTCTTTAAGTCCTTATTTTATTTTAATCTAACCGCTGGGAATGAGGTGGGATGGCTTTTAAAAGCTACAATCAAAATATTGTTTCAACAAAATATGTATAAGCCAACTGCGAGCGGCCTGTTTTTGAACTTTTCTCTCCTCCTACATGCTGCTAGGTTTGAAAACAACCAACAGATGGTAAAGTTATATTTTCTCCAAAATATTTACTTTTTAAGAGGTGTTTGCACAAGAATTCTGCTCTAACAAAATAAAAAAAAAACTTTTAAAATATTCTTTTCTTTTACATAACACCTTGGAAGGTCATCTTTCTGTTGACGACTTGTTTTGCAGCTGAGAATACGATACCAGATGTACAGGAGTTTTCTGTTCTCTGTTTGTTTTACTTTTAAAAATAAAGTTTGGTTAAAAAAGTAAACTTAAGAAAGGATTGTGTTAAGTTTAAAAAGGTCAATGGAAACTTTAATACGATTTAATTTCAAAGATGTGTACCATTGTGGAAACAGCAGAGTTTGGAGGATTTATATAATCAACAATAGGTGTTGTATTCATGAAGGCTCCAGCAGGCACCCCACTCAGCTAGAGAGACGACAACCTGCCCACCCACACAGCCTTAAGTAGTGCTTCAATGTGTATAAGCACTGTCTCTAAAACAGTTGATAGTGTTATGCAAATTTCAAGTGCTAAAGGCTAACGCAGATTGCAGAACAACATAACCCCTGGTGCCCCCAGATTTAGCTTCCTCAGCAAAACAGTCCAGGGTGAAGTCAGCCGGGGGAAAGGGGGCGGGGGCTTCTAAAGGTGATCTGTAACTTTGAGCTGTGAGCTGTGTGTGTGCGGGGGAACATATGTGTGTTTGTGTGGATGCACATGACAAATGCAACGTTTTAGTATGAAAGCAGGATTCAAGCTGATGTTGAATTTGAACACAAAATAAAAGTCCTTCCTTTTAGACAGATGAGAGCTACAGCTTTGGATCATTACTAAAGACTTCTTATAAGGAGCCTATCATTTTAGTGAAATCTACAAAGAAAGCTATACAAATTGTTTGTTCATTTATTTTTATGTTTTTTTTCCACAGAAATTAAAAAATCTCTGCAGAGGAAGGTGTAAAAAAAAGAGGCCACTACAGGTTGCTGTTGCACAAAAACAGTACAAGATATTCAATCATGCAGTCAGACAGCAGGAACAGCACAGGCAGATGATTCTCTAGTGTTTGATTTGTTTTTTTGTATTATTATTCTTTTGAAAAGAAGAGAACGAGTACACATGGATGATGGAGTTGTCTTTATAATGTGTTTCATGTGCCATTGTGACAACGCAGACACAGGCGTGTGGTCAGTGCTTTTTCCCTGTTTTTCAAGTCTCTGTTCACAAATAATCATCCAATAATCATTGAATTTTATGCATTCTTTCTGTAATAACAAAGAACTTTTGACTCAATAAAAGTTGATCCACATATAGTAAATTGTATAATAAATTCTGACATAGGGTTTAGTTTTACCTGAGTGATTGCGTGGTTCGACGGAGGTGGTCCTTCCTTCTAAAGGTTTTCAAGCAAGGAAAGAGGCAGGACCCTAGCCAGTCCTGGACTCCCAATCCCTGTTCTCCGGGTGTCAGACGGTCAGTCTGGTATCCCACTTCTAACACCAAGAATTGTCCTGCAAATTTACCAATAAAAGATGATGAGTCAAGCACTTCTTATACACTCAAAGTACAGCATTATCATGAAGCAGACTTATGTTTCTCTGTAACACACATTCTTTCCTAGTTTTGCCTGCATCCTGCCCTTGGTCCTTGTATCACATGCTGGATGACACTGATAACTGGTATCCTAAGGATGTTCTCTCTAGCTGTACTCCTTGTTCTCGTGTACAACTATGTGACCTCTTTTGTTTATGATAATGTATTAACTAGGACTAAATATCTCTACTTAAACACACTCTCAGTATCTTTTCCAGAAACAATGAAACAAACAATGAATTTTCCACCACATGTGCCAACAGGCGTGTGTTTTGCTGCATGTCTCTGCACGATTGAGCTCTCTGTGTTTTTTCTGTCTCTCTCTGTGATCATGGTTTTGGTGATCTAAGCACAAAGTCACTGATGTGCCAAGTGTGCTAGGGTGGCAAACCTTCTGGGCTTGTTAGCACCAGCATATGATCAGTGCAAATTCTTTTGTGGGTTTACTGCCAAAGAGGAGCTACTAACGGGCAAAAATCTCAAGCTAAACTCTGACCTCTTAGCATGGCACAAATAGTCTTAGTGGCTCAACCCCTTTTTCTTTCTTTTTCTCTGATATTGACGAATGTTCAACAGAACTACAATCTTAATCTGCATTCACAATTTTTGCACACTGACTCTCAAACTTTCCTCCAAAATGATGTTTTTGGCATTTGTCTAAGACATCTAAACTGGCATGCTGTTCAGAGCAGCAGCAGCTGAATGTACTGTATGAGTGAAAGAACTACACTATCTTCACTGCTTGTTTCTGTGCAGGATGAGGGAAATGGTCTCATACTGCAAATTTTCCAAATGAATAGAAAACACATCAGACTCAGTGCGTAAGGTTTGCGTGTGTAACTTCATGCATTTGCACCCAAAAAGTGCATCAGAAAAATAACAGAGCCAGCGTGCAAAGACCTTAACTCAGCAGTGAACATGCCTTTGGGAACACCATGACACCTGCACAAACCATCACATAGCCAGCACGCTGCCGGCCTAAAACAGCCTCCTAACAGCCCTATAAATCAGACCTATGAGACTAAATATATCACCGGAGCAGATGGTGAAATGTAAAAACAAAGCCTCTGTTAAAAATATCTACCATCTGGTCACTGTCAGAAATGATCTCTTAAGTACCCCAAGGTTAGGAATGGCGTGTCTAACTCATGTCATGTGACATCTAAACCACGGAAGCAGTTTGAGGCATTTATAATAACTACACAAAACAGTAATGTTGTTTCTGCAGGTCTTCTACAAAAAAGTGAAAAATTAGGCCATGATATATGGAAGCCCTAAGTGGACAAACATTTATACATTCTAATTATTTGAGTTATTGACTTATTTATTTTATTTCAAAACTTGTTTTCACATAACAATATTTTAATTGTTTTGTTCCAACTAAGTCACACTGCAATGTTTTTGTTAATTGACTTTGAATAGATTGATTTTATTTCTTTGATCTTGGTCATGATTTTTAATTAGAGGAAGTAGTTGTGAGTCCTGAGGAAAGACCAGTGGAGAAACTGCAATGGATACAGTATATATCTCTTTTAGAGTCATCAGTATTAGGGTATTAATCATGATGTGATTAAGGCCTTAAATAAATGCTTTTTTAATTTTCTTCATCCAATTAATCAAGTATTACTTTGTAATTTTAGCCCTGTGGCTTAGCCTTCAAAGTAATCGAATTTTAAAGATGCATCTGAAAAAATATGATTAATTAAAGCCACAAATAGCCCTCGTTACCCTTTTTGGGTGTCGCTCTGCTGAGGATACGCCCTCTGATGAAAAGTCACAGGTTTTTGCACAGATTTGATTCCACTTTTTTGACCTTTCTGATGCAAATCTGACATATATTATCAAAGGTTTTTAAACAAACGCTTGTTCTATATACCTTAAATTTTTCTGCCCCACTAGGAGGCGCCATGATCCATAAAAAAACATAACCATGACTGTGGGCATGTATGGACCCTTCATATACACAGGAAGCTGGAGTCGGATTGGTCTATGCACAGCTGGCTTGTCATATCCACGCTTTTCAAATAATGACCTGCATACGTTTTCATCATCAAGGTCTCTTCTAGCTCTGAGCCAAAGTACAAGTCGATTGGATGAAATTCCTGGACTAGTTCGATCAAGTATGACCCTTGAAAATGACCCAAAACAACCCAATTTTGGTTAACTTATACAAAATGGTGGATTTCCTGTTAGAGATAGAAATGTGGTCCCACTGTTTTTTTTGTGGATCCCCCTGAGACACATCTATACACTTAATCAATAAAGCATGAAAGGTGATGCTATTGAATAAATTAAAAACACAAACTGATTCTGATAACGCTCTTGCACCACTCAGTGCTAGGGCCTTAATAATTCCTACAGTTTCTAAAGGGTCCATGTATGAGGTTGGTGCTTGGGCCCTTCATTATGGATGGGCGGGCCTGACCACAGAATTGTCTGGGCCCCTGACAACCCTAGTGAATGGGCCCTCCCCAGTTGTGATTTACTGCTGATATCAATGTCTTCTGCCATAATTGCACAGGCCTCTTTTCGTTGCTTGAGTACATCACGACTCCGCTGCGCCCAAAAGTACTGCCCCTTGACACTGACTGGTCCTGTCACTTTTTAACTGGGCCCAAATGGTTCGGACGGGAGCTTTGCTAAAGGGATTTGCCAGTAAGAAACATGGAAATGGACAATTCCATCTGCTCTGCAAGGTTAGTGAAAAGCATTAATTAGGTTCTGATGTTGAAATTTCTTAATCACACCACTCCTCAAACCCTTTCATCACTGTTTCTGCCTGTTTTTTCAAAGTTTGTTTTTATTTTTTCCATTTTATCCCATTGTATCCACTTTTTATCCACTTTTTCACCATTTTCTCATCCTATTCTGCCCCTTTCATCCAATTTTGACACTTTTTAACCACTTTAAACCATGTTCTCACCCATTTTGCCCCTTCGCCTTTCCTGGTCCATTTTTGTGTCTTTTAACCAATTATTTCATTATGTTTAAGTTGTTTTTTTTTTTTCCAGTTCCCTCCACTTTATGCTCTGGTATCCTGACATTTGTGCAGATTATAGCTTAGCTCTGACGTCTGACATTACTTTCCAAATATTTTAGTCAATTTGCCCGTGCACATTGTTAACATTAGCAGAAAAAGTCGGTTACAGTTTAAGAAAAGGTGTTTACATTTTGATTAGGCGTTATCGTACAACAATAAAAATGAAGTTCATGTTTTCTTTCTTTTGATAAGAAAGTAGAATATGGTTATCACAGCTTAACTTTACAATGGACCATGACATTTATGGGCCCCCGGTTTGGCTGGCCCCCCGAGAGCTCCCCCCTTTATCCCCCCTTATGAGCAGCTTTGTGGATGGGTGTGAAAATACAGTGATAAATTGCTACTAAAAAAATTATCTGACAGCTGTAATGTATGTAGGTTTACTTTTGGCCTGTGTCAAAAACGGAGAGTGAACCGTAAAATGTCAAAAGAAATGTAAAAGAGCTTTGAGAAATTGAAAAGAATTTTACTTTTAGCCCATTCACCATGTATCATTAAGATTTTTATTTTAACTCACGTCGCAGCACCATGATTATCTGGTGAAAAACCTTTGTGTGTTTGCTGCAATGTAAGGAACAAGCCCTGGGTGTGAAGTCACTCATGTTTTCAGATCAGATCCTTCCTCTCTGAATAAGATCACACACTGGAGGAATGTACCGGATATATTCCTGATTGTTCATATTGACTGAAGAGAAAACATTCTTCTGCTGACTGAGTTTGACAATAAGGTTCCGACAGGTTTATAGGGACTTATCGACTAAACTACAGCTCTATGATACTACATTTGTCAAACAGCAGGCACAGGCGGATGTTTCATCAGAGACTACACCTGAACTGATTCATCAGTTAAATTTATAGACAAAGTGAGAGATCATAAGAAGAATTGGAGGTGGCAGAAAGTTCACTTCCTGTTATTGCCCTGATTTACAACAGTCAGGATGTGTTTCAGACTGAGGCTGATTTTTCTCTACATATTCTGGAGAGCATTTTAAGTTTTAGTGTGTTGATGGTGGAGACTCTACACTGCTGACAGTGACATCCAGTGTTTTATTAGGATAGGCAAAGTCCTGGTCCAACTACAAGGGCCAGGAGTTAAAAATAATCCTGCTTGCACTAATCGGTTCATAAATACAGCAAGAAATAATAACTAGTGAATTATTTTTACGTCCAGTGCTGCTAGGAGTGCCTCTTTCATATCTACTGACAACAGGACTAGTTTCCTTTACAGAGGAGCAAGGCTGGGTACCAGAAAATAGTTTAATAGTTTAATAATCACAGAATACAGTGGCTAATTGTGGCAAAAAATGGGTATAAGTGGCAAAACTGGAGAGTAAAAATGGTGAAAGGGTTAAAAAGTGGCAAATATGGGCTATAAATGGCAAAAATTTGCAGAAATAATTGGTAAAAAGTGGTTCAGAAGTGGCAAAAATAGTTAAAGGTGGCAAAAAAGGGGTAAAACAGCAAATCTGGTTTAAGAAATTTAAAAAAATTGCAACAATGGATGGTAAACACATTGAAAAGTGATTTAAAAGTGATTTTGGCTAAAAATGGGGTTACAAGTGGCAAAAATTGGTGGAAATATGTGTTAAGGAGTGATTGAGCAGTGGCAAAAATGGGTTCAAAGTGCCACAAAATGACCAACAAATTAGACAAGTTGGCAGTTAAAATGGTGAAAAGGGATTAAAAAGTGTCAAAAAATGGTTGAAGATAGGACAAAATGGACAGTAAAAAATTGTGAAAACTGGGTCAGAAGTGGCAAATAAGAGTTAAAGTTGAAGAATTAGGAAAAGAGACCAAAAGAAGGATAAAGCAGCAAATATTGTTTCGGAAAGGAAAAAAGTGGCAAATGTTGAAATGTTGAAAAGTGGTTAAAAAGTGGCAACAATTGGTCCAATGTGGAAACAAAGGTGGCAAAAATGGTTGGAAACAGTGATGAAGAGGTTAAACAGTGGCACAACTAAATAAATTCAACATCAGAATCCAATAATAGCTTGGCTCAATTATAAGCTCCAAAATGAAGAACTGCCAGCCAGGATGCTAGCACCAATGCTACTGATCCAACACACATGTATTCATATCAATACATCACAGCTGGGGAGGGCCCATTCTCTGGGTATTTCAGGAGCTCAGATATTTCTGTGGGCGGGCCTGCAGAAGAGTAAAGCATGACAATAAACACACGATCATTTAAAATAAACATCTCTTAGAGGTAGGAAATAGCTTCAAGGTGCTAAATCCATCAAATGCACAGTTTACAGCTGTTACACATTAAGACATGTGTAGGAGTGCATGTACAAAATGACCCACTAACTTAGTAAGATCCTGTAAATGTACCAGCTTTTACTCCAGTTATAGTTAACTATTAAAACTGTTAAAAGGAACTTTCTCTGTTCTGCTTTTACTCTGTAATTTGTCCTGTATGGAGCATTTAACTCCCTGGAATTATGCTGCACTCAGCTGTTTGTGTAGTTACTCTTTGCGGTTATGTAACACTCTTCATGAAGAGAGTGCAGATTTTAATTTCTTCCCAAATTACTGGAGAGAAACTCAGGGGAGTAATTATGAGGCCAGACTGGGCAGGAGAAAATTTACACAGAGACCAGAGATTCCTTGCCTCGTTTGTCTGGCTATCTGGCTGAGTGTTGTTTCAAAATGTTCTTACTATCATTCGAACAATCCTCACTCCGATAAATCCGCCATAAGCACATGCACTTTGAAAACACTTGTTCAAATCAGATGCAAACTGCACCTCAAGTTTGGTGCTTCCTATAAACACACAGCATGTTTTAGGAGCAGAAGCTCATGTTTGTGCCTTACAGACAGGTGCTAAAAGCCTTAGTTAACACTGCCTGGAGTCCTTTAACTTCAATGAAAAGAACATCAACATAAAACAAACCCTCTTTTGGTTACTGGAGGAGAAAACAGTTTAAAGTGAACTGTTGTGAAGGGAAGATATTTATATGAGAAAATCTGATGAGGATCAGATCAGTGATCTGCAGCTAAATGGAACTGCTGGGACCAAACAACAGACTGAAATTTGCGTTCATCAATGCTGATCTATACTGACTATACTATACTATAGTATACTATATTATACTATACTATACTATACTATGTACGTATAGCCAGTGCTTGCAACAAAACCTGTTCTGTTAAAGGACTACACTCATAATGAAGCAAAAATGGTCTGGATCTCTCTTTCAGTCCACTCAATGTGAATATGATCAAATCAGTTTTCCTCACAAACACATCCATCTGTTGAAGACTGCTGCAAAGCACCTTAATTTTTTTTTTTTTCTTCTTCAAGTATTTCAGACTCAGTCTGTTGCATTTTTCTGTTACAGATTTGCTGAAGTTTAGGCATAGATATAAATTGTGTGATAATGGATATATATCAGTGCTGCTACTTGATAAAAAAATAATAATCAAGCTAATCACATCACTACGCTGTGATTAATCATTATTTCATTATTTATCACATCATTTTTAAAAACAGTTTAAGTATATTTTTATGTTTTTAGATTTTTAAAGGTTGCTTTTGTCAAGAGATTTATTTTTATTCTTTTAATTCTATGTACAGCACATTAAAGTGCTGATCTGATTCCTTATCAATATCACTATCAATACTTTCTATAGTTTGGTGGAAAGACGTGATAGCTGAGTAGAGCTTGAGTTAAAAAGCTGTGATTCAGTCCGTCACATCTATTGTATATCCCTCAAATATAAACACATATTCACACTGTATTTATTGAAGTTTCTCATCAGAAACTATATTTTCCCATTTTTATGTGCTATTTGAACACATCAGAACTTAGAATACAACTGAGAACACTTAGAATACAGTCGTCTAATTTACTGGGGTTACCTGAACGCATCATATTTTCCATCTTCAGCTTGTAAAGTTTGCCAATTAACTTCATTTTGCAAATTCCACCACGGATTTCTTCACTGGATTAATATTGTTAACAAACAGGACTGTCTCAAAGTTTTTGTTCACTTTTCAGCATTTATCTGAGCAGCTGAAGAAGAAAACTGTCCTGAAGCAGCTGAGGAGAGTGGTATGACCATGGCTTGATCCTGTGTTGTTGTTAGCGTCTTTGCTAACATTAGCAAAGATGTGCTTTGCCTGAAGGTTGAACTTAAGACTCGTTGTGCTTCGGTGTAAAGACAGTTCATCACTGCAGCATGTACCCACAGTTTTGGTTTTATCTTAACTCACGTTCTCCAGCTTTTTAAAAAGAAATTTGCCATTAAGTAGACCTGGGTCTGTCTCCTCACTCAGCTAGCTGCGTTTGGCCTGCCTATCAGTTCACGTAAACATCTGCATTGGAGGACTACGGGAGCCAGTTGTGGTCAAACTTAGTCATATGAATAAATTGCGTTATTATTATTATTTATCTTTTTTTTCTAACACGTTAAGGTTTCAAGATTAATTGGTTGCTAACAGCCCTAATTCATATCAATTAATACCTCAAGTAAGTTTCAAGGAACATTTTAGCCTGATTATGATTTTTATAACAAGCCTTCTTCTGTTATGACCATAAAGAGTTTAGGGAAATAACAAAAACAGGTGGAAGTGGTAAAATAAAGTTATTTATAACAACAGAAGTAAAATTTTGCTTTAAACAAAGGTGAGGCAATATGAAAGCACCCATGAGTGCTGCTCAACTGATAACAAAATAAAAGAGAAATCATTAAACTAGAGTTTTAAAACTCAGGGAAAAAGAAATGAAAATAAACCCTGACTAACTACTCTCTCACCAAACCTAAAAACAAAAGAAGAACATCCCTAAATCTAGTGTGACTAAACATAAAAGTAATTCTGAGATGAATCAGTGTGTGTGTATAACTAAATCTTACTAATCACTGGCCCAGTCACACAAGCGAGTGCCTCAGAACACATAAGACACAAGACGAGTAATTCTACTCTACTGACCCTGTGGCTGGAAATCACATCAAGCACACATTTAAAATCTACAGATTATTGATCTGATGTAACTGTTAGGTATATCGTTGTGCTTCAGACATATGGCTTATAGTTGTATTTTTGTAACTGCAGTCATATTTTCTCCTGGAAGCCAAAAGAGCCAGGACTCCCCAGGTTTGAAGCTTCCATGTGAAAAACTGAGGAAGACACAACAGACATTTTCAGAATTCATAGCATGTCTTTATCTGATGAAACTGGCCTTTATAGCTCTTCAGAAAGACATTTACAGTACATCCCGAAAGTATTCAGACCCTCTTCACTTTTTCAGTTTTATTATGTTGCAGCCTGATGCTACGGTAAAAAGAAAAGCATTTTTATTCTCATTAATATAATTGTACAAAAATATCTCAGCAATGATCAAGAGGAGTGGCAGGAACCTGATCTAAATGTACTATTTATTTTTTTCTCTCTCCCTCTGTGATCAATAAACAAACAATAGTTCCAACTTACCATCAAAAGGAGAGAATTTTCTTACATAGAAGTTAAAGAACAGTCTTCTGATTATTGATTTGTGGGTCTCTAGAAGGCAGAAAATGAACACAAACATATTGCTGGATTCGGCAACAAGAACGGCATGCTTTACTAGTGCAAGTTAATAAATTAAAGACTGAATCTATCATGTGCTTAATGTTTAGAACATTTCCAGCATTTTAACATCCAACAGACAAAGTCGGAATCCTCTTCGCTTGGTCCGTCCTGATTTCACTCGTCCGTCACTCTGGCATTAGAACCACCACTGTTACAGAGTTATAGACAGCTCTAGCAGAGGCAGGGATAAAGCATATCTCCCTGTGGGCTGAAAATTTGCCACGTATCAGTAGCAGAAGGGTTAAAACCATGGTGTGCTTCTGGTGCAGCCTGATGTGGACAAACTTGTGATGGAAAAGCAAATCAGCACGGCTTGGTTTGGCTTGGCGTGGCCAAAAGACGTAGTGGAAAAGCCCCTATATGTGTCAAAACTTAATCAACCTCCTACACAGCCTCTATTATTTCATAATCAGATAAAGGAGCAGAAAAAGCTGCACAGACAGTTAAAAAATGACCACCCAAAATGACAGAGATGAAGATTCCCATGCGATTAGTGTTACCTGTGGACCTCTGTGTGTGTGGAAATATGTTCGGCCCTGGAAATTTTACTCCACCAATTACAGGCAATGTTGATTTGAATGGGATTAGAAACAAAGACGTCCCATGCAAATTATTACAAATCACCAGTGGTCCCTGGTAACACTAACCCTGTGCGAGTAGGGCTTTATTTCATCATAACCACCTCAAAGTTTGGTGCACCATGACATTTTTTAAAGTCAAGGGTAGGTACCACTATTTTACAAGTCTTGTCTCTGTTGATCCTTTTTTTTCTTTACAGTCATCCTTAAATCAAGTTAACTGTATTTATCCAGTGCCAAACTATTTAATCATCAACCATGAACTCTTGTTGGAAAGCAAACAGACCAAGTAGACTTGTGTTTTTGGTCAGACATGGACGAAGGTTATTTGTTTGAAATCTAAGATGGATAATTTTAAAAATACTTTTCTCTACTTAAGTCCCCTTTTTTTTTACAGTGTGGAGAATCATTTTATCCATCAACTAGCATCATTTCATGTGTACAGCTGGTTTCATCCTGATGCTGTCACTTAAGATGAAGGAGAAATCATCTTTTTCTGTATTGTGTGATTTTTCATGTTTGTTTGTTTATGTCTTTGCATCGCTCCGGATAAGCTAAAAGAAATAAAAATAGCCTCACAGCATCAGTTCTCTGTACTATAATAATCTACAATCAAAGACTAGCCTTTACTCGTAATGAGTAAGTGTGGTAAATTCACTGCTTCTATAATGGAAACAAAATGTAAGAAGTTATTTTTATTGGCAGCTGCTGTCTGTAGAAATCATGAAAAAACCGTCAACGTTCAAAGCCAAAAGCTCGGAGTCTGCGTGCTCGCTGTCCCTCCGTAACACGCTCAGACAGTCCGTCACTTTCTGTTAGGGGAGGCGACAGCTTTATCATTAATTGGCAGCTTGTTTCACCTTCACAAAATGCATCGTCAAAGTTCTGAAGCTCACTGAGACGTCAAAGTAGTGAGAGCCGGCGCCGGAGATTATTCTGAGAGAGCATCATTACATCAATGCAGACAGGAGAACAGGGAGCTGCTTAATATAGACTGGACGTTAACCGAGAAGTGATGGGACGATAACGGAGACGACATGAGAGGAAGATGGACTCAGAGACACTTTAGCAGGACTGCTGTGTGTTAATGTAAACAGCTGTTTTCAAATAAAAGAAAATTAAAGTCTAAAATAAGGACTTTTATGTAATGCTTTTAAAATGGATCTAATGTTATTATGATCTAAATCAATGGCTCTTAATGTTGGGGTCAGGACCACCTTGGGGGTCGCAAGACACTGGGAGGGGGTCACCAGATGCCATTGAAAAACAATATTATATTTTGTATAATTATATTCATAATATTTTTGGCACAATTTGGGCTTTTCTTTACCCATTTTTGCCTCATTCCCCAAATTTGCCACATTTTAACCCATTTCCATCCCTTTTTTTTGTCAATTTTTGCTGCTTTAATACCATTTCTGCCACATATTAATCAAATTCCAATGCCTTTTGCATATATTTCCACTTTTTTAAGACATTTGTCACTTTTAAATCCTTTCCATCACCTTTCCCACCTACATATGCCTCTGTTCACCCATTATTGCAATTTTAACCCTTTTTCACCATATTTTGCACCTATTTTTTGCCAATCTCACTACATTTCACTATCATGTCTATTTTACCAGTTTAACCCATTTCTGCCACTTTCTGCCTTTCTTTTTGCCTCAGTTAATCCATTTTTGCCAGTTTAAACCAATTTTCCCACTTTTTAATCCCATCTCACCACATTTTCTGCCCATTTCTGCCACTTTTAAGCCAATATTGACACTTCTGTTCTTTTTTATCACTTTATATGCCCGCTTTTGCTACTTTTTCCCTATTTTTTTGACACTTACAACCCATTTCTGAAACTTTTAAAATCCTATTTCTCCACATTTTCCAACATTTTTTTGTCATTTTAACCCATTTTATTACAAATTTTAAAAAAGAGATTCACCTTTTTATAGATGGCTATATACTACGGCACAAATGAATAAAAAAACATTTTAAAAAATAGTTTTGCTTTGATAACAGCGGCTATGATTTAGGTAAAAATGTTATCACCAATTAACATAACAATAGACTAATTTTGCTGACTTCATGGCTGGGTCCCACACATGACTATTCTAGAATATGCATGGTTGTGTTCAACCACCTTCAGGTACAGTGGGGGTCCCTGGCACCTTTATTTTGGGGGTCTTTGGCTGAAAAGATTTTAACCCTGATCCAAATTATCTACATTTTTGGTATTGTCTTCAACTAAGGATAATTGACCCCATGAATGGATTCACACACCTGCTTTTTTTTAAAGAAAATACTGAAAATCAGAGAGATTGAGGATTATGACATGAACTCAGCCACGGAAAAAGGACATTTTTAATGGATTTAAATGTAACAGTGAAAGTCTAAATGTTTGATAACACAGAATGCAGATGATTTTTAATTTGTCCACTGAGCTGTCTGTGAGTTTTTTTTAACGTGAAATGAGACATTAACCTTCAATTTCCACACACTCTGTCTGATCAGCAATCTGCTTGAAAAGTGTAGTGTGGAGCAAATCACTCCCTCTTTTAGGCCGTCTTTGCAATTCCACTGCCCTCACTCGCTGTCCTCCCAATCCGTTTCGGCATGGCTTTTGGATCATGGCAGCGGGCTTGTCCGGTATTGTCCGGCATTAGCTGTTAGCTTGGATGGTGCTGCAGTTTACCCGAACTGGACCACTTTTCTTGTTTAAGCCAGAGTAGAGAGCCACCACCACACTGTGCAGAGAATAGACTTTTGCGCATTTCTTGTAGTGACATCTCCCCTGCCCGCACAACAAGCACAGAATAATGACAGCATATTATCTAGGGCTGCAGCTGAGTCTTTATGTGTGTGTCTGTATGTGTTTAACCGGGGGGGGGGGGCTGCTCGGTGCTCATCTCACACACAGAGAGGGAGGGTAACTTAGCTTTTTGCATTTCAGTAACCACTTACTATACCTTTGGCTAAAATAATAAACTATTAACAATCATGACAAATCACTCTGCCAGAACACACATTTCAGGCATTTCAACAGGCATCCAGGATAGTTGCAAAGATAGTAGTCAGTCATATACTAGGTTTTTACCTCGTCTTGTTTGAAAAAAAAAAAACTGAGCCAAAAAAATTGAAATTTTTTCAGGGGAAATTTTGAAACTTTTGAGATCATAAAATCCATGTATTAAAAAACATTCATTCAGAATTTCACAGTTTAAAATGTCATTAAATAATGGGAAAAATGTTAAAATTTCTTAGTTTAAAAGTATTACATTTTGACATTAGAAACTGAAAAGTTTCAATCTTTCAAAGTGATGAATCTACAACTTTTTAATCTCAAAAATTTTAAATTTTGGCATTGATCAACACCTTTTTAAACTTGAGAATTTTTTGATCCTATTTGTTACCTTGGTTTTTCTAGAGGGGCCCTAATACACGGTCACCATAGATAGTTTATAATCAGATCTTTTGTCAGAACAAGTGTAGGCCTATAATGTAAGGATTTTGTCAATTTAAATCAGTGGTTTTCAAAGTGTGAGGCAGGCCTCTCCTGGGGCGCGCCACAGGACTCCAGGGGAACCATAAACCACAAAAAGGTGATTTGCTTTGCCAACTTTTGCTGTGCATGGGGAAAACTGGACAGAATTATAGTTAATGCAGAGTTCACTATCAAAGTTAGGATTTTCCTGCATTGGTCCTGACAATGCTCAGTGGCCACAGTGTTTTATTAGCAAAGATGTACACGCTAACAACAGCATAAGACTGCTTAAGCCCTATCGAGAGCCCATACCGAGACAAAAGCACTACGTCTAGTGACCAAACCAGGGGGATTGTTTTGACAAGTAGTAAAAAGAATTTTGGTCACTGAAGGTAACTGAGAATTTTAACGCCATACACACTAAGGCTGTGCGAGTGCAGGTTTTTTTCACCAACAATAAAAAAAGTGATTACCAAGCAAGGCTGAATGTAGAGGATGATCTGTTGTCATGCTATCCTGCATCAACAGCATAGATGAAAACTCATATTAAGTTCATGACTGAAACCAAATAACTGATTGCCTTGGAGAGATGGATGTATAAAAATATGTGCTGAAAAAAATATAAAAATGTTAAAACAAAAACAATTAAAGATGAGACATAAATGTTTGAAAAGTTGTTAGAATGGTATTTTTTATGGTGGTGGGGGTCCACGTTATAAATTACTTCCTCTTGGGGGAGGAAAAAGGTTTGGAACCACTGGGGCACAGTCATGTTGGAATAGAAATGGGGCTTCCCCAAACATGATGCCACAAGGTTGGGCGCATAGCACTGTCCAAAATGTCTTGGTATGTTGATGCAGTAAGACTGGCCTTTACTGGAGATAAGCGGTCTAGTCCAAACCCTAAAAAACATTCCCGACTCACCATCTGACTGCCAAATAATTGTGATTCGTCACTCAACAGAACATGTGTCCACAGTCCAGTGTCAGTGTGTTTTACATCACTCTGTCTGAAGCTTGGCATTGGATTTGGTGATGAGAGGCTTGCATGTTGCTGCTCGGGCATGAAAACGCATTTGATGAAGCTCCCGCTGCAGTTTTTGTCTTTCCATTAATGCCAGTAAAAGTTCAGAAGTCTTCAGCTATGGAATTAGGAGATCTGATTCTGAGTGGACTGTCAGAATTTCTATTTTTGCACACAGGAAGACAATGACCTGAGGATGGGGTTGGCTTAGTTCACACTTTCAGGGTCAGTTGACTCTCTAGATACCAACACAAAAGTCCAAAAATACTGAAAATTTCCACTTTAAAAGACAGCAGAATACTTTTTCCCCAGAATACTGTTGACAGAGTCAGTAGAAGTAAGGTTTCATCCACAGGAGGCAGCAAGTTGAACACTAATTGAAAGTTTATTCTAGTAGCTCTGAGTTTTCTGTTTGGAGTTATTTGGTTTAAAAAAACAACAACAACAAAAAAACGACTAATTAAGATTCAGACAATACTGCAGAAACAGAATATATCCAGGAGGTGAACCAAAGGTGTTAAGTGATTCTAATGCTCTGAGATGAGTTGGTGAGGGCTGGAAACATACTTTGTGTGGGTGTCTGAATGTGTTTTTTATCCTACTAAAATAAAGTGATTTTCTTATTCCCTGAAAGGTCACATTCTCTAAATACAGCATGTTCCCCAACAACTGCGATGTGTTTATCTCACAAAATGCCTCAGCATGATGTTGATATTCTTGTGACTAATACAGCAGCCCTTTGCGGCGTATGACAAACCAAATTACTCATGTCTGGTTTGATTGACAGGCCGGGGTCTTAACCCAGTCTGGTCTCATTCAGGATTCCTGCATGCTGGGTTTTCTCCTACAGGCTCTGGCCATTTGTGTCTGAGTGTATTGACCGCTACAGTACCTATAGAAGCCTTGTTATCTGTTCTGTGCTGGTGGATGGCGTGGAGGTCATTGTGACCTCTCAGTCACCCTGTGGGGTCACTGTTTAATGAAGGCATGTCCTGTCTGACGTATAGGGTCGAGGCTGGCATGCCGTCCAACACCAAGTCGCTACAGGAGAAAATGGGGTTACCAGAGGTTAATCAAGTGCAATTTCTTTCTCTGTCCTGTCTGATATTTCCTCCTCCACTTTGAGGAGCGTATGCTGAAGGAGCTGTACACTATGTTGCTCCATATATGTCTGAAATCTGGTGCTTTACAGGGTCTTAGCTGTGTGTTGTACTTCTCCTTGCCTGTTTACAGTCTCAACTTAAGCCAGGCTTCAAGAATGCTTATCTGAGTCAATTTGCTCTAACTGTGCAATATTGCAAACAATCAGATACGAATGAGCAGTACACTACACAAAACTGTGGATGCATATTTCAAGATTAAGGCTATTTGTGGGGAAAAAAAACAACCCCGAAAGCCACTGAAACCCATTTGACAGAATAATATATTGAGTAAGCATTGCCAGTGCAGCAAGTTGGTGCAATACTCAAGAGCCAGGATGTTTATTATTGATGAAAGTAGCATGCCATTGTGCTGCTTTTTGGCAATGTAATACAAAACAAAATCACGTCATTTAAGATGACTGCAGTGGGTGGCTGTGGGTCAATGGTAGAAATGTTGTTCAATCCCTGGCTCCAGCTGTCACATTGAAGTGTCCTCAGGCAACAACCTGAAGGGTCAGCTATGGATTGCATGGGACATGTCTCATGAGAATGGCAGAACCTTTGAAAACAATCTCAGAGGGTGATTCTATGAAAGGTTGTATTTGTCTCATTCATCACAGGCCAGTCAGAGCAACGGCACATGATGTAGAAGTAGGCAAGTGTAGCTCAGGAGTGAACTAGCCATGATAGCTGCTACTGTAGCTAACTGTTACTGGAGCCAGTTGGTGATTCAAACTCCTGCCTGGAGAAGAGCAGAGACATCTTTTTGGAGAATGGGCTGTCCCCAGGAGTGATCTATTGATATAGTCCCCTCCAAAAGAATTGGAACAGTGGGCCCAATTCCTTTATTTTTGCTGTAGACTAAAAACATTTGGGTTTGACACAAAAAGATAAATATGAGACAATAGATCAACATTTCAGCTTTTATTTCCAGGTGTTTACATCTGGATCTGATACACAACTTAGGATGACTTAGCTGGATGACTTCATCGTAAAAGCTTAACTTCTTTCCACAGCGCGGCAGTTTGTTCACATTTTTCGTCAATAAAGGTGGGAAATAATCAGAATCCAGTCAATAAACGGTCTGTTGTGACTCACCTTACAGTTGAACACAAGTCAGAGTCAGTGAGAGGACATGCAAAGGCAATAAAAGCCTCCTGTTGCCTCAAAAACCGCTGTATCTGCACAGCGTGAGCCCATTTAATCCTCTGAGCTGCACGGAGATGTGCAGATATGAAGAGCAAAGTTGCTGGCATCTCAAAAAGTGATTTTAATCATCCATGGCGGCAGGATGGACTTTTTGCCGGGTCAAAACAAAAACAATCTTCGCTCAGGTCATGACCCCAGTGGTTGCCATGGTAGCTTCTTCTTCTTTCTCCTCCTTGGCGGGGTTGTAAACCAACTATGTGCATACTGTCCCCTGCTGTTTCAGACTGAGTAAATACACAAGTGGGCCTGGGTATGGTTCGACGTTGCTAGTGTGAAAGCAAGCCAGCGGGGGGGGGGGATCACATTTCTGCTGCCATCATGTGTTACATCATCAATGAAGATTAATGAGCCGGTCCCAGAAGAAGCCATGCAAGCCCAAGCCATGACATCACCTCCACTGTGTTTCACAGATGAGCTTGTATGTTTGGGATCATGAACAGATCCCTTCTTTCTACAAACTTTCCATCTCTTTCCATCACTTTGGTAAAGGTTCATCTTTGTGTCATGAGTCCATAAAACTTTGTCCCAGAATGTTTGAGGGTGATCTCTGTACTTTTGGCAAACTCCTGCCTGGCCTTCCTGTTCTTTATTTGCATTGCTTTTTGTGTGCAAAGGCCTTAACTGTTGCTAACACATGCAACAGCCATTCAGGAGAACAGCAAAAATATAAAGTCATTGATGAAAGTATTGGCACCCCTGGAATTTTTCCAGAAAGTACAGAATTTCTCCCAGAAATTGTTGCAATTACAAATGTTTTTGATATACACATGTTTATTTCCTTCATGTGCATTGGAACAACACATAAAAAAAAAAAAAAAAAAAAAAAAAGAAGAAAAAGAAACTGACATAATTTTGCACAAAAACTTAAAAAATTGGGCCTGATAAAATTATTGGCACCCTTTTTAAACTGTGGGTGAATCATTTTATTTCAAGCATGTGATGCTCATTTAAACTCACCTGTGGCAGTAACAGGTGCTGGCCATCTAGAAATCACACCTGAAGCCAGTTAGAATGTCTAAAAGTTGACTCAACCTTTGTGTTGTGTGTCTGTGTGTGTCACACCAAGCATGGAGAACAGAAAGAAGAGCCGGGAACTGTCTGAGGACTTAGGAAGCAAAATTAGAGAAATATGAACAATCTCAAAGTTACAAGACCATCTCCAGAGATCTTGACATTTCTTTGTCCACTGTGTGTAATATAATCAAGAGGTTTATAACCCATGGAACTGTGGGTAATCTCCCTGGATGTGGACGGAAGAGAAAAATTGACAAAAGAATGCAACGCAGGATAGTTGGAATGGTCGATAAACATCCTCAGTCAACTTTCACACAAATTCAGGCTGTCCTACAGACTCAGGGTGCAAAAGTGTCAGCTGGGACCATACGTGGTCATCTGAATGAGATGAAGCGTTATGGCAGGAGACCGAGGAGAACCCCACTGCTGACAAAGAGACATAAAAAAGCCAGACTGGAGTTTGCAAAAATGTACCTGAGTAAGCCTCAATCCTTCTGGGAGAACATTTTGTGGACAGATGAGACTAAGGTAGAGCTTTTTGGAAAAGCACATCATTCTACTGTTTACAGAAAACAGAATGAGGCCTACAAAGAAAAGAACACAGTACCTACAGTCAAACATGGTGGAGGTTCAAGATGTTTTGGGGTTATTTTGCTGCCTCTGTCACTGGGTACCTTGACTGTGTGAAAGGAATCATGAAATCTGAAGACTATCAAAAGATTTTGGGCTGCAATGTAGGGCCTAGTGTCAGAAAGCTTGGTATGCGTCAGAGGTCATGGGTGTTCCAGCAGGACAATGACCCCAAACATTCCTCAAAAAGGACCAAGAAATGGTTGGAGACAAAGCGCTGGAGAGTTCTGAAGTGGTCAGCAATGAGTCCGGATCTAAATCCCATTGAACACCTATGAGAGATCTCAAAACTGCTGTTGCAAGAAGCACCCTTCAAATCTGAGAGACCTGGAGCAGTTTGCAAAAGAAGAGTGGTCCAAAATTCCAGTTGAGAGGTGTAAGACGCTTGTTGATGGTTATAGGAAGCCAGGCTTCAGTTAATTTTTTCCCAAGGGTTTGCAACCAAATATTAAGTTGAGGGTGCTGATAATATTTGAATTTTGTGTAAAATTATGTCAATTTTGGCTTTTTTCTTCTGCTTTTTGTGTTGTTCCAATGCACATAAAGGAAATAAACACGTGTATACCAAAAACATTTGTAATTGCAACAATTTCTGGAGGAAATGATGTATTTTATGGAAAAATTCCAGGGGTGCCAATACTTTCATCCATGACAATATTTCCCCTTCCTTCAAGAAAAGCTTTCATTGCAGTTCGTTGCTCTTTTTGGAATAAAAAAATTTCCAGTTCTGACAATGAAACAAAAACAAAACTATAGCTACAGCTATTCATGGCACCACCTGCAGCCATTGCTACTAGCTGCACTAAATCTCAAACTGCTCCAGCTGCCATTGCTTTGCCTTGAGTGTTTTGAATGGTGCATACTCTCGGCAGTGTCTGTACGGTACAGTGGCGAAATGATGCAGAGCAACTTCTTTTTAACAAATGAACAAATGCTTTTAAATCTACAAAAAAGTTGTCCAAAAGTTGGATCATAAACTAACATATGGGATAGTTGGTAGAATAACTGCTCAGCACTCTTTACTCAAAAAGCTGCACGTTTGACAAAGGTGAAACTATTTTTAACTCACCATGTAGAATTATTTCCAGGCCGAGCTGAGGTGAGCCAAATATGCCACGTTATCAACCTCCTACATAAAACAAACCCAGAGACACTTTATCAAGTTTGCTGCTAATTAGATTCATGGAAATAAGTCTGAGAAAAAGCCTGATTGTCATTGGTAATTACCATCCCTAGATTAAAAGATTTTTCTCTCCCAGCTGCCATCTTTATCTTCCTGTTAGGGGCTCAGAGAGGGAGAGGTGGAGGGAGAGGGCATGAGGCTTCCTGAACCCGCTACACCTCTGAGTCTGAGAGTAGACAGAGAAATATTTTCTTGTGGAAATGCTGCCTGTGCTTTAAAACAGGGATTATTGACCACAGTCCCCTAACACAACTTTAGAGAATTACCTGCACTCTTTCTGTATTTGTCAGTTCTCGACCGGTATTTGTTCTGAGACGGAGAGAACAGACAAGCTCATAAGTAACTTCCATAGCAGGACAGAGCCTCAAATAGACAGTGTGTGGTGGATGGGACACCAGAGCAACAAGGCATTAAGACAGGGGTGTCCAAACTATGGCCTGGGGGCCAAATGTGGCCCATTTTTATTGGCCCACAGTAACTTCTAAAACATAAATGAAAACTGGCCCTCATTAGGACATGAAACTTGTGCTTGTCTGTATAGTATAGTTTATCTGTGTATTTTAATTCAATCATTGTGGATTTTAAACATGAATTAATGGTATGAGGTAGAAAAACTGCAGCTCTACATATATGTACACTGTTTTCCACATTATTAAGCAAATGACATTTTTCTCTTATGTTCCTAAATATTAATGCAAATGACAATCACATTTAAAAAAATAATCATTATGAAGTTTGTTCAGAAACATTTGAATTATGCTCTAATGGCTGATGACTTGAAATACTCTGACTGTCATTTGCATTAGTATTTAGGAAAATAAGAGAAAAATGTCATTTGCTTAATAATGTGGAAAGCGTTGTAAAAACAGCATTGGCTTCTTCCGTGGTTAACTCTTTTTAAAAATTGCAGCATAAATCAACTTAACTGCTCTTACTGGTGCTTCAGTCAATAAGGTGTGACATTTGTGCTGGCCTTTATCCTCGGTCAGAAGCAGCTCATTCTGTCCCCCGCTGATCGTCTGATGACCTCTGCGCTCACCTTGTTGTAGTGCATACATTCACCGCTCTCCCTCGGGACATTTTCCACACTGCTTCCTTTTGTTGTTGGGTCTGGTTAAAGGTCAAGGCTCAGACATAAAGAGCATCATAGGCATCATGTTGACTACATGTATTGGCTGATAAGAATATAAAATAAAGTACAAGGATGTTGGGTAAAACAGGCTCTGGGGTTGGGTGTGTTTGTGTCGCTGTGTTGGCAGACCTATCCCCTTTGGTGTGAAGTGAATGCTCAACTCCATCTATCTACAGGAGCAAATGCTGAGCTGCTATGCATTTTAAACATACGTTTCCTCTCTCTGGCCTACCACAAGGTTATTCTTCGAAAGCAGTCATTTTGGCAATCTGGTTTATTAAGAGTCAAATAATAGTTATTGGTTAAAAAAATGTGTTTTCACACAGCTGTGTTGAATAATTGAATTTGATTTGCCAGTTACTCATAGCAATGGTCTGTTAAGTCTTGAAAGCACTGGTGTTGCGACAAACTATAGAAAAGCAGACAGCAGGGATAGTAGAGACAATCTGTTTGTATAGGAACACAAGATGTTATTAGACTTTATCTCAATTTAAATATATAATTTTCAGTTTGTTTTCAGCAGCTACTGGCTGTAAAGAGATACAACCACTAGACAGTGGCCATAGCAAATCTGAAAACTGTTTGCTAACCACAACTAGAAGAAGAAAGAAGTCAGGTCCAGTGACACAGATGAAGTGCTCAGACCAGGGGTTCTCAGCCTTGGGGTCAGGACCCCATTGGGGGTCGCAAGACACTGAGGCGTCTCCAGATGCCTCAGAAAACTAAGAACATTTTTGAATTACATTGTTGCCACTTTACACAAATTTTGCCTAATTTTAACATATTTTTGCAACTTAAAAACAATTTTTTGTCCATTTTAAACCCTTCCCACCACTTTATATCTGCATGCCACTTCCAAAACAAATCTTGCCACTCTTTGCCTCTTGTTAGCTCTGTTGACATATTATTGCCACTATTAACCCTTTTACCACTTTTTAAGCCACATTTCGTATTTTCGTTTTTCGTATTTTATATGCCATTTCTGCCAGTTTCTCACTATTTCTGCCCCAGCTAACCCTTTCTTGCTAGTTTATATCATTTTCCATCCCATTTCACCAAATTTACACCTTTTTTTGCCACTTTAATTCCATTTCAGCCACTTTCAAATCCCTTTGTACCACTTAATATGCCCATTTTTGCCTTTTTTTTTCATTTTTTGCCACTTTTACCTAATTTTTGTCATTTCTAACCCATTTCTGCTACTTTTAAAATCTAATTTCACCACCTTTCCCACATTTTTTGCCATTATTAACCCATTTTAGCTATTTTTAACATTTTAATTCTGTTTTCAACAAAAGGATTTACATTCTTAAGACCGCTACTTACCCAACAAAAGAATTACTATTATTATTATTTTTTTTTTTGTTAAGAGTGGTTATTATTCAGGTTAAATATAAAACATCACAGCTTAACTTTACAATGGACCATGATTTTGGGGGCGCCCAGTTTGGCTGGGCCCCAGAAAGCTCTCCCATTTATCCCCCTTTATGGGTGGCATTGTCTGCACATGAGTAATCTTGAATGAGCATGGCTGTGTTCAGACACCTTCAGGTACAGTGGGGGTCCCCAGTCACTGGCACCTTTATTTTGAGGGTGAAAAGGTTGAGATCCCCTGCTACAGACTGTAGAGATGCTAAAACATACTCATTTTCTGACCATTTTTATAAATATGGTCAATTAAACAATCCATTTCTTGTAGTAATGTCAATGGAAATAGATCATTTCTTAATATATGGTTGAAGTAATGCTAAATCTGTTAGTCTGTGAATGGAAACCTCCATTATGTTTAGCATCAAGCTAACAAACTCAGCTGATGCCAGTCTAGCTCATAGAAATTTGATTTTTTTTTTTTTTTTTTTCAAAAAACTGCCAGTGAATTTCTAACAGTAGTTTTCTTGACATGCACATCTTTTGTTGCTCTGGAGTCTTCCCATTACAGACTCTTGAGGAAAAACTGTGACTGTTGATCCATAGAAAGAAGTTCAGTACTTTAACATGCATCCTTTTGCTCTGGTAAAAAAATAGGAACAATTAGCTCCTAGAGCTCTAAAAATAGCTCTTTTACTTTATTTAAGGAAAAAAAAAACAAGGACACAAAAATGTAAAGAAAAAATGCTGGCATTAGCAGCTGAAGGACCTTGAAAATAATCTTGAAAATATAAATCAGGGTAGCATTTAGTGATGGGATTTCATCTCTTTTTAGTGAGCTGGGTCATATGACTCGGCTCAGCACTGCAAGAAGAGTCGGCTCTTTTGGCTCTCAAATGGCTCTTTATTTGGGTACCAGTTTGATTTCTCATAGAGCAAGATCTTTGACCACAGAAACATGACATAGAAGAGGGAAAACTACTTCTTTCTGTACTAATTACTGTTCTATTTAATATATTTACCTTACTAAAAGTAATTAATATGTGCACTGTAACTCAAATGCTGTGAGAAGGCTCTCTGTGGTAAAATGCCTCACCTCATTTGTACATTGCACTACAATCTTAAATCATCCCTGCAGGTTTTATACTTCTGATCATGTCTAGTCAACATCCTCGCACCCTTTGTGCATCTTGCAAGCATACTATCAATGCAAATAGACATGTTTATTGAAGAAATAATACCTACAGGAGCTTGTACATAATTAATTCTTATCTTCTAATACTTTTATCAGTTTATTTATTTTTATTTTTAATGTTTAATTCCTGCACTCTGAGAGCGAAGCTAACCAGAGTCATTAGCATTTCCACCACCACTGATGTCCACAGTGATGAAGTCCTGCCCTTTCTTGATTTTGAAAAGAGAGAAGTGACATTTATGAGCACAGCCCTTTTCAAACATTAAACTGTTTTAAACTGCAACAAAAAGCAGCTGACAATAAGGCTATTATAGTGCTCAGGGTGCTAAAAGCACTGCACAGGTTCTGCACTGAAAATGAGCACTGCTAGTGCAAAAGATGCAAAACTGAGCTGAAATCCACAAAACAAAAGATGACACAAGAAGTAAGTAAATTATAGTCAGCATACGGTGGTATTTTAAGAGGTCTAAATGGAAAAGAAAACAGGGATAGAATGACGGGAAGGAGGAAGAAAAGCTCATTAGTTTTAAACTGCTCACCTTGTTGTACTTCACCATCAGTGGCAATGTTCAGTTTAATTTAAGTATAGATGTAGTTGAGCTCATTTAGAGTTACCCGCTTCAATGGATGGTGCTCAGTTTCTACCATACTTGTTGTTTAACAGTGATAATCAACAAAATTATTTCAATTTTTTTGTTTCTTTAATAATTAGCCATGTTATATGTGGGTTAAGTGGGTGGTTATTGTGGAGAAACAACTTTGGTAGGTTCAGCTTCAGGGTCCTTCTCACCCTGCTGGAGTACCACTCCCTGATTACAACCCACTCACTTTGTATCACCCCTTATGTAATCACTATTTTTAGATTCTAGAAATGTAGAATCTGTACATTGGAGTCTGGATTGCCTGCATATAAAGCTTTTGCTTCAAAAACTCTTACATACGGAACTGATCAATTATGCATCAGCTGGCCTATGACACAGAAACAACCTGTGTGGACAGCAAAGACAAGCTGGAATGTTATGACCTGGAAAAGCTTGAACATTTACTTCCATAAATCTGCATGTTGATGCTGTTATGCTGAAAAAACTTGATCTCCTTAATTGCAAGAAAATCACAAAAAAATGAGTCTTTATGTGGGTATATGGTAGAAATGAGTCAAAGTGAAGTTGTATAACATGGTGGTATAAACCTTAAGTCTCAAGATGAGCTGGAATACCTTGGGTGTTAAGACATCAAGGCCCTTATGGTGCAGACAGGAAAGGAAGTCTTGTCTGGAAGTAATTCCATGCCAACCTTTGACTTCACTGGAATTATGGAGAAAGAAGCAGAGACATTTCCAGAGACCGGAATCATCTGTCAGATGGTGGTAGACGAAGTCTGCTGTAATCCTTAGAGACTGTCCCTTATAAAACTCATTATACATTATCCTTTTATGAAAAGCATCAGTGAAGACAGTCAGTGGGAAAACTGCACCATTCTGCTGCCAGGTAGATGCCGTTTTTACGGTTCTCCTAGATACTGAATATAAACACAATCATCCAGAAGAAGAAGTTATACTACACCTGATTTTGAACTTGGTTGTACTTTAAAATAATCCAACTTAATTTAACTTGTATGGGAAACTTTGGGCTTGGTGATTTGCTTTATTTGAACACAAACTGCTTAAATTCATAGACAGTATTTAATTTTATAATAGCCACATTTTAAACTGTTTCCAGTTTTCATAAATGAGTTATTTAAAAGAATATTGATGCAGAGGACTATTACCAAAAAGTAAATTGAAACGAATTGCTTTTAGATTAAGTTTCTTTTTAAAACTGAATAAATCTTTTGCCTTTAAACAAACAAAGATTGGCAGTCTTGGCCATTACATTAAGCCCATTACATTAATTTGAATCTGAATAAATGCTCTATAAACTGGTCAGCTGAAATAAATATTGTATTAAAATGGTTTAAATTGATTTGTAATGGTGTGGAAAAACAAATAAAAGCTTGAATGGCCTGAATGTAATGAGCACTGAGTGACACAGTGGTGTCATTACAGCAGCCCTCTCCCCCCCGTGTTGGCTTTAGCCAGCGTTAGATGAAGACACACATACACAACATTAGTATTCATGGACATGTTCATCAGTGACGGAGCGAGCAGGGTTTCTGTGTCCAGACTGGCAGCTCTGCCGCTGAGAAGAGGAGCTTTACTAAAGAGCTTTAACACAGTTCTACAGGGAGACACACAACAATCACACTAACCGAGTACACACACCATGTTTGGACATGAGCTCAGCTGCTGATAGATCTTTTATTTGGATAAAAAAACCCAAGGCTCACTACTGGTATTTGTTTCAGCCCTCCTCTGTGTAATAACTTTTCGATTATTCAAATGCTGATCACAGTTAACACGACTTTTATCAATATAAAGGCAGAATGATTGAGGAAACTTTTTTCTTTTGTTTGCAAACATAAAAAAATGTAGCTTATTCTGCTATATAACATACACTATGAAGATGTGATTTTTATCAGTTTGCAATGATTCTTAACCTGGCACACCAAACATTCCATAAAGAGTGTTTGAGAAAGGGCAGAGCCTTCAAAAAAAAAAAAACTCGGAGGGTGATTGGATGAACTTTCTGTCCGTCACATCTTTACGAATCAATCAGAGCAGCAAAACACATGACGTAGCCACTGCGCCCCTACTGAAGGAGTAAACCCCATAAAGAACTGCATAACGCCGTGAACCATGGCGACTGTAGACATGTCAGTACACGACTATCGTAACTTTTTGGAAAGAAGACAACTCACTGTTGTTCTTTGTCCTTCTTTTACCGAAGAAATGTCATCAAGTTCTGATAAAACTGGTGCTTTAGCAGCATCCACGCTAGCCCTTGGCTACCCATCATTCTATGCGCTCTGTTGGTGTGATCTTACAACACAAAAACGGCAGATGGTAATGAATACTGTACTGTGGACTAGTTACTGAGTTATTATCAAACTGTGAGATTTTGATTCTGTTACATCCATATATGGAAAAGAATAAAACATTGGTGCATGTGTAAGTTGTTGTTAGTTTGAGATCCTGCCGACAACGCCAGTTTGTTAAAGATACTGAATCAAAATTAAAATGAGTTGAATACTTTGGAGACTAAAATGACTCCTGTTGAGCAGTAATGCTTGTGACCACCTTGTCTGACCTGAGGCCCTGAAGTTATTTAAATTTGCTAGGCAATTCTTGAGATATCAGAGGGAGACATAGGAATAAAACTTCCTGGACAACACTCAGTTGAAACATACAAAGTCTGAGTAATCAAAGCAGGTCCCAAAGACAATCCTCTTCTGAAGTCACTTGTATTACACCAAGTTATGAACTCAATAGAGTTCAGCATTGTGGTTCCAGTAGGAAAAATCACAAGAACTTTCTCTGTAGTGGATCTGATTGTTGGCCATGTCATGGCAATGTTAGGTAGACTTACTTCAAGCAACCTGTGGGTGAAACAGTGGTATATATGGTCCAAAGAAGGCACAGCATTTTTCTGATATACACCTGGTTTAAGTTTATTTATGATCTCTGAGAAAAAGAAATACACTATTGAAAGTAGCAGTGACATCTCTGGTTGGTGAAGCCATAGACACTTTGCATGTGATTATACATACACTACATGAAACACTATACATCTACAAGACACAACATATTCAATGAATGTTATTAACCATATAAAAACTAAAATAATATAAATGATCAATTTGTTTTTGAGCTTCTTCAGATATTTTTTGCCATGAGTGTTCAGGCAGATGGTTGCAGGATAAAAAATAATACTGGAAGGATTTTCTGAAATGTCAAAAGAGGGTTTGAATAGGAAATATACTTACTGAACCAGAGTTGCCTAAAAAGTAGGTGGTCACTGTTGAGCTCTTTCCCTAAAACCATAGGTTTATTGATCAAGACAATGTTTTTTTCAACCAGTGAGTGACAACTTCTTAAATAAGGCCATTGCTGAATAATAACCAAGAAACTTTGGGCCAAAAACTATACATTTGTGTGTGTTAGGGATAATAAGTTTATCCCACCAGTGTTCAATGTTTCTGACTATAGATCTTCACACATGGACATCTGAGCTAGATAGCAACAGCACCGAGGTGACTGGTGTAAACTGGTGTAAACTCAACCACGGTTTGCTCACCATAATTCTTACCAAACATTTCATCACCACTGGGATCAAAGCATCAGGTCTGAAATCATTTTATTCCCGAGGACATGGGGGACAGGCAGCAGTGCCAGGCACATGGTAATTTATCTGTCATATTAACTGGAAATGCCTATGCAATGCAATGCAATGCAATGCATTACAAAAAAAAAAAAACAGGTAGAGCATATTCGCATGAGTGACATTCCTAGAGATGGTTTGTCTTTAAATTTAAAATTCACTGATCTAGTCATGTTATCCCATTTTATTTTACCTTCAACACAAAGGTCAGCAGACCTTTTAAAGCACTTAGATTGATCTTATTCAACTTTTGACATCAGGCAGATCCACTTTGCTTAGCTTCCAGCTGACACAGAGTATAGGGGTCAGAGGTCCAGTCTGTGTTTTTGAGGAGGAGAGGGCCATATACGTGCATGGTTTAGAGGAAGTGACTGTAAGCCTGTAAACAATGGCGGCCAGTGAGGGAATTAGTGTGGATGCAACTGTAGTGGCAGATTTATCAGAACTGAGTGACATTTTCTTTATTAAGAAAAATAGCAAATAGAAGTTTTTCTTGGAGAAAAGATGACTTAAAGGGATACTTCAACATTTTGACAAATTCGCCCATTGCCATGATCCCTATAGTCTTACTAATAGGTTCATTACCTTTAGTTGTCGGTGTAACACAGATTTATTATTATTATTTATTATTATTATTATTATTTTTTTTTTTTTTACTTTTTGGTCCTCAAGAGACTGGCGAAAAGGTTTGTACAGAAAAGGTCTAAGCCAGTATTGTTTACTGTGTATCACACAAAAGTCTCTGAGTTTCAGTTTCTGTTTAATTTTTCCTGTTGTCTTTGTGGTTCCATAACTTTCTAACAATTCAAATGACATTACTGCAGCACACATGTTCTCACGGGGTTGAATGCCAGAAACACAATGAACATCTGCTTTATATGGGGAGGACTGAAGCTAACAGTAGTATCAATAGAAAAAAAAAATGGAATGATGTATTATTAGATAATATTTCTATTTTATTTATTATATAATCTGAACCTACACAAAATAAATAAATAAAACAAAACAATGCCGGTTTTTTACACTCCCAGGCTCGGAGAGTCCCCCCCATATATATATACACAAAAGGTCTTTAACCCAAATGATATTTTAATGTTATAACATACTTATTATTGTTTTCCATGAGTTTTCAAATGTACTGATTTACAAAAAAAAAAAAGAAAAAATAGTAAAGCACATCATTATTTCTTGATTAATATGTCAAATTATAGTTATTTACTTGCATTCCTGAACAGAAAAATGAGTTTTAGGGCTTGAATGTTATGCTTGATTCATTTCTGACTTCTCAGAGAAGCCCAGTGAGCTGGCTCAAATTTGGGAGAATTCAGTTTGAAATCCCTCATTCCTGTTCAAAATGGTAAAACATGGAGAGCTCACTGAAAATGAAAGAGTCCACATTAAAGCACTTCATGATGCTGGATGGTCTCTGAGACAAATATGACAGATGGTCTAATAAATTTGTTAAGTACTATATATATATATATATATATCACATGTATGGGATGGAAAATTATTCCCTTTTTGTATTTTTGTATCTCATTTTGAAACCAAGTTCTATTCACAAAAACTGCCATTGATGGGGATAAATTTCAGAAACACAATGAATGTTTTTTTTGTCCAATGACAGTTGGGATAGGCCCTAGTCGCCCAACAACCCTTAACAGGCTAAGTGGTGTAGAAAATGGATGGATGGATGGAGTATTTGTTTTGTATGGTAAGCTAATAACATTATCCATTAAACGTACAAAATTGGATTTATTTATGATGACATAATAATTGTACACACAAGTCCTGGGGTTGTAGGAAGGTTAAAGCCCAGGCTAGCCTGAATAAAAAGGACGTTTACTGGCTGATTGTGCTCCACATGGCTGATGTTTCACAAGCTTTTTCAGACAAAAAGTTCAGACAAGAAAAATTGTTTCAAAAAATAGTGTGGAGCTCAGAGCGTTAACCAACTAACTCCACTAAGAGTGAGGATATTGAAAGGAAAACTGCATGTGGATCTTGTATTATATAGTTTACTCATAGGTGGTGGCGCACGCTCATGACATCATATGTTTTGTTGCTCTGATTGGCCTGTAATGAATGTGATGAAATGTTCATCCAATCACCCTCTAAGCTCTTTTTTGAAATGTTCTGCCCATCCTGAAAATCATCTATGGAGTGTTTCCCAGATAGAAGTGAAATATATCCCATCCTGTGATATGTAGAGCAATCGGTCTAGCATGTCAGGTTAGAAGTAAGCCATTGAAATAACAAAACTCCTGAATACATGCTGCACTGGCTTACAAGACTCTGATCTGGAAGGGTTCCCAAGGGCAAAAGCATTGAACTCATGAGTGACAATTTCCATTATGTTCACTGAAGTCCACAGCATGTACTAGTGTTGCATGCATGGTGTCTGGTTTGGCTGATGGCAATGACTTTTTCCTTCCTCAAAAAAGGTCCTGAGTCTCAGTGAATCTCATTGATTTACTATCTTTAATTCAGTGGACTTAATAAAAGCAGTCCACAGCAGCTCTTTGGTGTCTGTCATCTGCAGAGCATTAGAGTTCTCTTCATCATTTCTCCATTGTAACTGCAGAAGCATGATCGAGATGTTGAGGTCGTTCCTTCAAAGTGGAGATCAGAAGAGAAAATGGCAGCAGAAGTGTTAGATCTGAGGGAACAGCGGGAGAAACTCTAAATGGTAAAAGTCTCTAAATCACTAAGTAGTGACTGAAATAAATATTAGCACTTCAAAATTAACACTTCGCTCTGTAAGCTCTCTCCTCTGTGTTCTCTAATGATGAGGTTGATTTTTTTATTTACCACATGATTAATTTTCCTGAGAGAATTCATTATTGCCTCCTATTTGTATTTTTAATTTGTATAATCTCTGGTGTTTGTGAATTTGACTTCACATTGAGGCTCATTTACACAAAACACAGCAGTTTCTTCAAGTGTATGACACTGCCTAATTAAAATATGAGCAAATATCAGCAGAGCTCCAGGTTATTCAGTTTGCAGTGAGTTTTCATGAGTTTGACTGCAGTCGTTCTCTCTGGTTGCCTGATGTGTCTATGGGCTAACTCGACTTTACATTTTAAAAATATAAATGCTAAATTCCTCGGCAGTTAGTTATCACACTGTCCACACAATATACACAATATATCATAAAAGCAATATTTTACTGATAAAAGTAACATTTCATCACATTTGCATGATGATAAAACATACCCATGAGAGAGAGTGTTGTGGTCAGAAGTTTATTTCACTGTTAACAAACTCATGGGTATGGAAATGTAACCAACTTGTACTCATACTGCAAGTAAAGCCCTTGATGAACTTTGTTACAAAAAGATTGCACAGTGCTGTGACCATGATGCTTTATATTTCAGGTCGGAAGAGAATGTGCAGGCTGGTTGGAGATGACTGAAAGGCAACAGAAACTCAAATAACCACTTGCTACAACCGAGGTATGCAGGATACCATCTCTAAACGGACAACGTGGGAAACCCTGAAGCAGATGGGCTACAGCAGCAGAAGACCAGTGTTAATTTTGGCAGCAATTTTTAATTTTAGTCTTAGTTTTTGTCTTTAAATGAAATGCATTTTAGTTTTAGTCAAATTTTAGTAATTTCTATCCTTTTAGTTTTAGTCTAGTTTTAGTCAACATAAACTCAAAACATTTTAGTCCATAAAAAGTCCTCATATTTTAGTCTTTACTTTTAGTCCAAGCATTTATTTTCTTGCCTAAATCTGGTACCAAATCATGGTAGTGTGTTCTAACAAACCTGGGGTCTTTCTACAGCTGAGAGGCAGAAGAGATTCAGTTGCAATGTTTTTTGACGGATTTACCCACACTGATTTCGAATGTCTGACAAAAAAACTACATGACATTTTAGTCAAGTTTTAGTCATCTTGACAAAAACTAAACTTAGTTTTTGTCAGTTTTAGTCATCACGGATCTGTTTTTGTTTGTTTTAGTCTAGTTTTTGTCACGGAAAAAAAGGCTGTCGACAAACATTTTTAGTCGTAGTTTTAGTCGACGAAATTAACACTGCAGAAGAGCACAACAGGTGCCACTTAACTTGACACGCCGGATCTGGAAAGCCTTTCAAGGACAGCGTTTGGTGAAGGGCTGAGCCTTTAAAAAAAACTGGAGGGTGATTGGATTAACGTTCTGTCTGTCACATCTTTACTGACCAATCAGAGCACCAAAACACATGACGCCCCAAACTGAGGTGCGCTGCTGCCGACTAGTAAACTCCATAGAGAACTGCATAACACGAACCATGGCGACTGCACACATTTCAGTACACGACTTTTGTTGTTTTTGAAAACAACTCAGTGCTGTTCTTTGTTCTTCTTTTAACAAAGAAATGTCATCAAGTTGTGATAAAACTTACGCTTTAGCAGCATCCACGCTAATCTCTTCCGCTATAATTCCACCGGCCTCTTGTTGCTGCTTGCTTATGTCATGACTCTGCAGCACCTAAAAGTACTGCACCTCAACTCCGATTGGTCCTGTCACTTTCTAACCAGGTCCAAACGGTTAAGGCCTTGCAAGATGGATTCACCAGTAGGAAACATAGGAACGGGTGTATCCATCTTCTTTGCAAGGTTAGTCGATTCTTTTATGAAACTGAAACTGCTTTTACTGTTTATTAAATACCCCTTTACTCGTCTGGTTTTGTTTTGGGTTTATCTGAGAACATCCTGGTGGAAAAACTAATGAACTGTGGGTTCAAATTTCATTCCAAATGGACCATTTTGGATCAGACGTTTACAGTTGGCGTGTTTATATGACCCAGTTTTGTCTTGATCAAGCTTTTATTTTGATGTCTTTATAAACATAACTTCTGTGGCTTATCCTTAATCAGCATACAGAGCTTGAGGTCTTCATAACTCTTGGGGCCAGCGATTAAAAACAAAAGAAAAATGACGGAAAGGCGAGACAGACTCTAAGAATTTGTCCTATTAAATTAATATTATGTAATTTTCTATTTGCTTTGAAACATCGGTGCCACCCAACGAGCACATGAAAGAGAGGATATTAGAGGTATTTAAGAGTCTGCTTCATATCCTATGCCAGCTCCTCTAGGCGAATCCAAATGCATGCTGGGATATCTCCCAAAGTTCACACAGAAGTCAGCTCTCAGAGCGTCCCAGATCAAATGGGAGGAGTGAGGACTCTTGAGTTCATTTGGACTACTTGACTTTGAACTGGGACAGTGCATGGAGGTTTTCCCAAAGTGCTGCATTAAGCTCTGTTTAAAGTGCAGAGTTCAGTCAAATTTCTCCACAATGGAGACGAAACAGACTTTCAACAGAGAGCTACATTTCTAACTGAGACTCCCATGATAGGAATAAAGGTTTTCTGACATCACTGCTGAGGTAAATAGGCCAAAAAGCAGCTCTTTTTTCATTGTTTTATCAATGTTGAACTGAGATAGCAGTTTTTCTCTAAGCTGGTGAACAAGAGCTGCCTTACAGCGATGTGTGATTGCCTATGGCTCTCTGTGGTAATCAAGCTGTAAAAGGCACCATGAATTTTAAACAATATTACTAAGGATGAGGGATTTTTAAAGGGCAATAATTAAGAGTCTTAGGGGAGAAAATCCATCAAACATTGGCCCTGAGCAGAAATGGCTGCCAGCACACAGTCAGAATCCACTTAGACAGATTTAGACCTCATTTTTGGTTACAAACCACAGATTCGGTAATCTATACCATAAATTCAAATATTAGTAAAAGGGAACTAAAGTACATGTTGTCCATATTTTCTTACACCCATATCACAGTTGGTTCACCTGCCAGGAGTTTGTGAATTATGACCATGCTGCCTCTTTTACAGCCTGCTGATTCTATAAACCTCTCACACCATGGATTACAGGCGCTTCTACAACATTATACGGTTTTATTGAAGTATTTCATAAAGACTTTGGCTGAGTTATGACTGCCCTTTTTTTAATCCTGCTGTACTTGGGTCTAACCCCCACATAGGAGCATCTCAGGCCTGATTCAAGTGGACTCTGGCAGGGTACGGATGAGACGTTAATTCAGCCACACCCAGATATGGGACAGAGCAACGCAGCTCTATGACATCATTGTAAAAGCTAAACTTCTTTCCAAGGAGTGGCAGTTTTTACACATTTTTCCTCAATAAAAGGTGGAAATCATCAGAATCAAGTCAACAAATGGTCTTTTATCGCTCACATTACAGATGAACACAAGTTGGAGTAATTGAGATGAGATGCAAATGCAATAAAACTCTCCTGGCACCTTCGAAACCACTGTATCTGTGATGTGTGAGCCTATTTAATACACTGAGGTGCACACAGATTTGTGGATATGAAGAGCAATGTTGCTGGCATCTTAAAAAATGATTTTAAATCATCCATGGTAGAAGGATGGACTTTAATGCCAGGTTAAAACAAAAACAATCTTCACTCAGGTCATGACCCGAGTCGTTGCCATGGTAGCTTCTTCTTTCTCCTCCTTGACAGGTTTGTAAACCAGCTACATGCATACCCCTACCTGCTGTATCAAACGGACTACATACACAGATTCATGTTGCCAAAGTGAAAGCAAGCCAGTGGGAATCAGGGTGTGAGACTGATGGAAATTAACAATATTTTTTCACATGAACCAAGGTGCAGGCCTTATAAACATCAACGCCCCTCTCTGAGACTGAAAGGAGGAGGAAAGGCAGCACTAAGGCTAAGAGCAGACCCACGCAAAGCATCTTTCATGCAAAATGAATACTGATGGGCTGTTTGTGAACGAGCCGGTTCAAAGAGCTGACTCTCTTATGTGAACGAGAAGAGCTGGCTCCTATTTGAGAGCCGTTTTATATCATTATTACTATTACTTTTAATATTTTTATGTATGTTGTCTGTGTGTTATGTGAGTGATGAGCAGGAATGGTCTTTTCTACATACGCACATCTCGCATTAGGGACACAAGCGTGATGGTATAACATTAATGTTTTATTTCACGTGTGTCATACAACCCAACCAGTGAGCAGATAGATATTTGAATGAAGATATTTCCATTAGTTAAAAATAATTTAGCACAGTTGGGCTTAAATACCAGCACAAATATTAATTACATGTCTTGACAAATCTGGCAGGTCAAATGACCAGTACTGGTACCTAAATGAAGAACCGTTTGGGAGCTGAAGGAGCAGGCTCTGCTTGCTGAGCCAAACCAAATGATCTGGATCACTTAAAAGAACCAAATTTCTGGGGCGCAGGTGGTAGAATGGATAAGGCGCACGACCCATATACATGGGCGGCCCGGGCTCGAACCCGGCCCAAGCCCCCCCGCCCCCGCCCCCATCAAACAAAGGCACAAAATGCCCAAAATTTCTTATCCATACTCGCCAACAAGATGGATGACATAAGGCTGCGGATTTCTAACCACCGCTTGAACCACAGTGTCTTGATAATAACAGAGACCTGGCTGCACAAAACCTTCCAGACCTATCTGTGGAGCCAGAAGACAGCGGCATATACAGAGCAGACAGGACACCTGACTCCGGTAAGACTAGAGGAGGTTGTTGGCTCTTCTCCCCCTCCCCTTAAAGACATCTACCAGAGTCGTCTCTACAAACGGGTCCCCAGGATCCTGATGGACCCTTTGCAACTTGGATACTGTCTGTTCATCACCCACACAAACCTGCCATACCGAGCATCTTTCTCACAAATGCCTGGTCTCTCGCCAACGCGATGGATGACGTGGGGCTGCAGATTTTTAACTACCACTTGGACGATTGTGTGTTGCTTCAGAGGTAGACCCACCCCTATCTATACGCAAACTACACATGGTGTGTAGGGTCTCATCACCCTGGGGGGCCTCACTTTGAACGTTTGTTTATTCTCTCTCTCTCTCTCTCTCTTTTTGCACATCTGTCCGGTGTCTTCATGATAAATATGGTCCAGGTAATGTATAAACAACATGGGCAGTGTTTGGGGGGCCTCACATCAAGGTCTGCTTAGGGCCTCACTTTGGCCAGGGGTGGCCCTGTACAGAGGAGACTGCCAAAGGAAAATTTGTCGTATTTTTACTGTGCAATGACAATTATCTATCTATCTATCTATCTATCTATCTATCTATCTATCTATCTCTGAAATACATTGCTAACTTTTCATGTACCTCCAGTTGTGTAAGAATATCCTGTCCTCTTTGAGGCAGTCAGTCAGAACAGAATAAATACACACCTTATGTGTCTTTTGTCCTTGCAGCACTCCTTGGCTTTGCAGTAGTTTGAGTGAAGACCTGACAAAGACAGGGGGATGACGTGCATGTGTCATATCTGCTCGGCTGTACAGCCAGTTTCAGTCAAAAATCCCTGGCCCAGGTTGTCTTCCTTCTCCTGCTCTGCTGATGGGAGATTTTGGATTGAGTTGCTGGACACGCCTGCCAACACCAACATGAGGTAAAGGGAGGGGGGATATATTTTGAAGAATGGCCCTTATCTGTCAAGTGGAGCTGAACATGTTTGGAGAATGTGAAAAGGGGCTCTAAAGCTCTTTTGTATGGATGTGCTTGAACCACTTGTTAGACACTTATTGGTTTGAAAGAGTTGTTTGAAATCTACCCATCACGCATAATTCAACACCTTCCACAATAGACTGTCCATCAGAGTCACATGCAGCCATCGCCTTTAAAAACACTTCTATGATTCATATCTGAGGCTTTCACAGTAAATGAAGTCTCTGAATATGTGCATTAAAATGTGAGGATAAAATGTTTAAATCTAACTTTAGCTGGCCTCTCTTCTCTTCTTTAACCAGAGATTTTTCTCTAAAGGCAAACAGGAGAGAGAGGGGAGTCTGTTAAATCCCATCCCTATTTTCCAAGCTGCGTAAATTAATTAAAAAGACATAATGTTAGTCGAGATAAGGGATGCTCCAAAGGTGCAGTGTGCCCGTGTTTGGCTATATTACGGAGAAAAGTCTTTACAGAGCTGGCCTTGGCTACGAGAGCTCCAGATGGAACTGTTGCTTATGGCTGTTAAACCCACAAGCTTCTGTGCTGTTAAAGCAGCTCTTAAAGCACACAAAGTAGCACCACATCCTTCAGATTCAATTAACAATGCCGGCTGTCAGGGCCTCTGATATAAAGGATGCATATTCTTAAATCTGCTTTTATTTACTTTTCTTTAAACTCATAAGGAAATAAGTCTTCTTACTCCGGAGGATCCCAGCTGTCAGGCTTTTCTGGGGAAACAGACTCCATCATCATTTAGGATTATTCTAAACTCAGGGTTATTAATGAGACATTTGTACCTTTTATATGAGAGTATAGGCACACAAGCTCTTTAGCCACTTTGCTAAGGATGCATTTGGTGTGCAGGTCCAGCTAGCAACAGCGGAAAAATATTAAAGTGCGTCCACTTCATCAAGTGATGCTAGGCCTAAACCAGCCAAACTGAGAACATATGATGACAGCTACCTCGAGTTTGGTTTAATTGAGGACAGCGACAGAAGACCAAAATGTGTTGTGTGACTTCATGTGAAGCAATGAAGCCCACCAAGCTAAAGTGTCATCTGATAATAAAGCATGCAGAGTTTAAGGACTTTTTTTTTTTTTTTTTTTTTTTTTCAGAAAAAGAGTGAAATACATCAGCCAGAAAACACGAATGGTGAACCTGACCACAACCTCAGAAAAAGCACAGAGGGATTCTTATTTGGCTGCTTAAAGGATTGCAAAAGGTCAGAAGTAACATTCAGCTGGACAAGAGCTTGTATTTAGGTTGAAGAGTTTAAAATACAGTATCGAGGAGTAAAACTGGCAGTTAACATGTGTTTAATCAGCATAGGGGTTATTTGGGGATCCTTGGAAAATTTTCTGGCCTGTTTGGGGTCCCTAGCACCCTAGGGGCTTAAAAAACAAACATTCTGTGACAAAAAAATACTTCAAAGTATTCACATTTTTTTTCAAAAAGTCATTGTGCCTACGGGAATTTGAGTCATTTTAAAGCAGTTCCTGTCTGCAGTAACTCTGAGGGCCACATCACAGCCTCTCTGTGTCTCTTTCTCTTTGTTCTGAGTCATTCAAGCTCTCTCCTCCAGTTTCTAAGTCTGCGCACATCTGCTATTTGGCATGACGTGTCTGCCTTTGATTGTCACAGCCTAGTCACAATGCATTCTGGGATACAAACAGACAATATGGTGGCAGTCTCAGCCGCTAGCTGCAGGAACAATCAAAACATGGATTATACATGGATAAAACAAACATCCAATATTGGAGTTATTGGCGTGGATTTAATCTTTAAAGACTCCAGAAAGTCACCAAAGATCCTAACCTGGCATGCCACATGGATTTGTTTCACACATTCATCTGGAAAACCACTCATACAGAGCATTTGGGAAAGGGCAGAGCCTTTGAAAAATAACTCAGAGGGTGACTGGATGAAGAGTCTGTGCATCACATCATTAACAAAACACCTGACGTAGCCGCTACCAAGGAGTAAACTCCATAGAGAACTGCATAACACAAACCATGGCGACTGTAGACTTTTGATATTTTTGAAAAGAAAAAAACTCAGTGCTGTTCTTTGCTTTTTTTTTTTGTTTTTTTTAACAAAGAAATGTCGTCAAGTTCTGATAAAACTTACGCTATAGCAGCCTACACGCTAAGCTCTTCCCCCATAATTGCACCAGCCTCTTGTTGCTGCCCGCTTACATCATGGCTCCGCTGCGCCTGAAAGTACTGCCCCTCGATGCTGATTGGTTCTGTCATTTTCTCACCGGACCCAAATGGTTCAGACGGGAGCTTCGCAAAATGGATTCACCAGTGAGAAACATGGAAATAGGTGTATCCATCTGCTTTGCAAAGTTACAAAGTTCCAGGCTTGCTAGGAAATGTTTTGTAAGAGCTATGAAGGTGTGGATAGTGTCATTAGAACGGCACAATGGAGGGCTTTCACTGGGGAAAAAAAAAAAAAAAGTTGCTAGGATTTATGCTCTCTATAATCTTCTTGTTGTTTATGACAATACTGGGCTCAAAGGGTAAAAATAAGATACAATTTAAACCATCCATCCATACTGCTTATGCTGTTGGGGGTTGGAGCCTATCCCAGCTGTCACTGGGTGATAGGCAGGGCACACCATGGACTGGTCTCCTGTCAATCACAGGGCTGGCATATAAAGACAGACAACCAAGCAGGCTGACATTCATACCAACGGCCAATTTAGAGAGATCAGTTAGCCTAATGAGCATGTCTTTGGTTGTTGGAGGAAGTCAGAGTACCTGGAGAGAACCCACACATGCGCAGGGAAAACATGCAAACTCTGCACACAAACGCCCTGACCGGGAAATGAACCAGGGACCTTCTCTGTGAGGCAACAGTGCTAACCCCTGCACCACCGTGCAGCTTTTACAGCTTAAATATTATATATATTATAATATTAAATGTTCATAGTGAGTTTAAATAGCTGTCAAATTTCCTTGATAATCACCTGTTGTCTGTTAAAAAAGATGGAAGAAGTTTGAAGTTTGTTGTACATTGATGGTCTTGCTGTTTCTTTTTCCTGTAGATCTCCCCGGGTTGCGCCTGCACACCAAATGTGTAAATCTAGGCTTCTGCAAAATCACAAAAGGTAAAATTAGAGAGCAAATTCACCTCTTCCATTTTAGCATCCTATAACAACCTGTCATTTTCCCAGAGTTTTAGGTTTGTGTCAATTTTCCTGCAAATTGGTGCATGTCCAATGCCCCCAGAAGGGGTGAAAGTAGGAGGGACAAAACAACAAGTAAATTTTGATGTGCTGGGTTTTAATGCCTCTTTGCAAATGCTGATACAGTTAAATTTCCAAGAAGTATCTTAAAGCTGTTTACTACCAGTAAACACATATGAAGTTGTAATACCCAAACCTAAAAGGAGATGCAATAGTTCCATCTCTGGCCCCGTGACTGGACTAAAAAAAAGGAAAGTCCTTGAGCCCCGTCAGTATCCTGGTAGTCTCACTGTTTACTACACATGTAAAATCACAGGATCTCCTCTTGAATTCAACCCTCTTTTGAAGCGGCTCCTATAGAAGGAGGAAGAGGAGGGCTATTCATGCCTGCTGAGGATTACGCGTTCATCTGTACACAGTATCATGATCTGATCCCTAGCCTCTCAAGCCTCACAGAGAAGGAGACCTTGAGTGTCTTTTGCAGGTTTGCCTGGGGTTAGGAGCCAGAGCATACATATTTACAGTGAAATGTCATTACCACTGACTCACCCAGGGAGCCTCCTGCTGAATGTGTGTATTCAAGGAGAGGTAATTCCAGCAGTAGATGGCTGTATGACTGAGGGGGTGAAGGAAAAAAGGAGGAATTCTAGCCTGGATCATTTATTACTCCAGCGCCTTTGAGGCTCAGGGTTCAATGCAGTAGGTTGCGTATTTCAAAGGTGTTTCATGCAGTGAACTGAGTGCCCACATCCAGCACACAGGTAAGTGAAAGGAGCTGTGATTTGAGTTGTAAGGACAGCTCAGAGTGATACAGAGAATAGAAAACATGTCATGGAAGCACCTCATTCATTCACCGATAAACAGAGACCATGCATGCATGAGAGCAGGGCAGAAAACTGGAGAAATCACCAACATCTGCTCCTCTGAACTCTACCCACTCAGACCTCGCTGCGTATTTTTCATTACCCTCTCCCCAGCCACCGGGTGCATGTGCACTGGAGAGGGAAATGTGAGTTTCAATACAAGTCTCAAGTGAAGCCATGTCACCAAAAGATGCTGAGCCACCTTTGCTGCTCCGACTACTTTTTCTTCATGTTGCTGAAACGAATAAAAAAAAGAAGTTTGATTCCCTAATGACTAATCTCTATCAATCTATGTGCTTTATTAATGTCTGAATGTTAAAATCATAGTAATTAAATTACCTGATCGATCAGTTCATGAGTGACAGCCAGTAACAGCCGACTGTCTCGCTTTAAATTCATAACACATGTTCATGATTTCATTAGTCGTAGCATTGCTTTACTTTGTTGTACTTTAAATCCAGCAGGCACAGAGTAATTAGACTTAAAATCACACAGAGAAGCTTATCTCACAATTCAGTTCATGCAAAGTAACAGAAGATGCAAATTAGCCATAGCTAGAACCATGAGTTGTGGCATCTACTTCATAACATATGAAGCCATGTTCATTACATGAGCAGTAGCATAATAGAATTTTTTGACTGGGGTGGCCTGAGGAACATAAGTCATCCAAAGAGAGCAAGCAGCCTTCAGCACAGCCTGGAAAACTGATTAAAGTACATTTCACCTCTGACAAAGCAGGGAGCCAATCACAGTCTAGAACAGGGGTCATCAACTACATTTGTACAAGAGCCAGCTTTTTCCTTGGTGGACGTTTTGGGGCCGGACTTTCAAACAAATTAAAATAAGTAGACTTTTTTTTCTAATTGACATGTTTACCTCCACCAAGGAGGTTATGTGATCGGGTGGGTTTGTTCATTTGTTCATGTGTTGTTTGCAACATAACTCAAAAAGTCATGGACAGATTTTAATGAAATTTTCAGGAAATGTCACAAATGACATAAAGCAGAACTGATTAGATTTTGGGACTGATCTGGATCACCTTCTGGATCCAGGAATTTTTTTAAGGATTATGTACTATTGGGAGATAGGGCTAATGGCAGAGGTCTGCTCTGTTACCACCTTACACCAGGAGATGGCGGACATGAGTAACTTATTCAAAGTTTTGGAGTTTATAGAGTTTGTAAGACACGCCCGGTCGAGGAGATGAGTCGGAGCGTAACAGAGAGAAAGACAGCGAATTGTAGCGAGAATACTCACAATGCTGGGAGGAATAGAGAAATATTCACCCTCTGCTATGACTTTCAGTCGTCCGGTGAGACCGTGGGTGCTTCCGCCATGACAATCCACATGTAGCAAAGCCAATGCTTTGCCTCACCGTGTCTCCTACCCACCAGGGAGGGAGTAATCGGCGAATTAGATTTTGGGAGTGATCCGGATCACCTTCTGGATCCAGGAATGTTTTTAAAGGATACTTCACAATTGGGAGATAAGGCTGATGGTGGAGGTCTGTGCTCTCTGAGTGCTTTTCTAGTTTTTAAAAGTTTTCTTTACTTTTAAAAATTTGTGAATTTTACCCTTTAAAGGTGAGATCAGTCCCTATACCAGCCAGCCACAAGGGGGAGATTGAGATATTTCAGCTGAATATTTCTGTAACTGATACGTTCTCCATCACTGAGTTTGATGCTCATATGCTCGGTCCTGATTGGTGGAAAAACCTGTGCAAGAAACAGGTGCTCAGGCAAAGTCAAAAGGAAACAGAATTAACTGGTACCTCATGCATCATATTTGTTAATGATGGCTGATAGGCGGATTTCTGTAAATGAAAAAAAAGAAAAAACTTTAAACCAATCCGGACATGTTTCCTTTTTTGGGGGGGGGGGGGGGGTAAATATCTGAAGGGAATTAAATATAGAATAAAACTGATATACATAAATGTATTTTTTCCTTCTGAGGACCGGATGGGTGGTAATAGGGGGCCTTATGTGGTCCTTGGGAGGCCAGTTTGATCACTGGTCTAGAAAGTGTACAACTTGTTGGCTAGTCAGATTTCAAGGGTAGTCATGGCCATCACTTGCCACTGCCAGATTTGTCCTTGGGCCTGAGTCCCTGTAAGATAAACAAATAAAAAAGTATGGATATGTGGGTCCTGCACCTTGCCGAGTCAACTTTGGCCCTGTACTGCTCCTGCCTCCTGATGGCCATCGTCCAGGACTGCACCCATAACCAAACTCTCCAGGTATCTTCCTCACTGACCCCTCCAGTCCAGCCCACCAGGTCTTTATGCAGCGAGCTTGATCTGGCCTGGGAGGGCACACTAGGCAGCTGTACAAGAGCAGCTGCTGCTCCCATTTCCAGCTGCTGACTCGTCCCATTCCTGTTCTCCTGAACACGTCAGCATTAGACACACAGTCTTTGCCAATGATACTCACAGATATGCTGAAGAGAAGTCGTGACAAAGAAGTTCAGTTGGAGTTTTTGGCCATCAGTCAAGGTCCAGGCCTCACAAGAGTACCAGACCAGTGACCAAATCACACCAAAGACAAATTTTTAGAGTTTGCGGAAGGGATAATAAAAATGGCCTATATATATGTCAGTCAGCCACAGGGTTCAGTTTAATCACCCCTGATCCATTCATTATAGTTTTTACTCCATCTTCCAGTGATAACAAGTACATTTAACATAAAAGTGGCTGTCTAATTTTTAAGATCGTAAAAAACATCCCCATTATCAGAGAAAATGTAGTAAATATAGTGCAGGGATAAATCTCTGCTCCAGGCTCCTATGTGATCTTTCTGTGGAAGTTCTTACTTCAGACATCCTGGGTACACATCTTGAAACTTCTTGTTTTGTTGTTGGAAAAAGCCCATTGCAAACCTCCAGTTCAGTTCGCGCTGTTGTAACTTTCATGATTAAAGAAAGATCTCTGGATTCAGGCTCTCTGATTTCAGCTCCAATAGCAATCTGAGGAACTCATGCCAACTCTAAACCAAAGGAGAAATCTTTTCAGACATTTCCAAATGTTATCGAAATGAGAAATTGTGATCTTTAAAAAGAAAGATTTTAATGATGCCAGCTCAAACAGGCTTTAACATGCTGTAATTGCCCTTTAATGCTCAGGACATGACTGAGAACAGCTCGTTTTGTGCTCGCGATTCTGCTCACATACAGCAAGACTTATAAGTTATGTGTTTCTCTCTTCTTGCATCACTGTGTCTCTCTTCTTCTTCCTATTTTTTCATCCAGCTTAGAATCTGTCAATTTCCCCCTAATGATCTCTGACCCACAGCAGAGGGAAAAAAACAAAATTTTTTCTACTGCCTGATATCTCGTGTAAAACAGCCCCAGATTGGGAGATTGTGAAGGACTGATCAATAGCAGAGAGCAGATCATCTAAAAGAAAGTGTGGCTGAAGCATAAAGGAGGAGAGAAGCGTGGTTGGAGGTGGCCAGCTTTGAACATGGACGTCTTTGTCTCCCAACAGTTGGCCACAGCAGCTGATTCACATTCAGATAGAAAGCTGATGCTGTTAAGGTAATATTCCCTTCCTTCCTCCCACTCCTCCTTCCTCCTCTCTTGCAGGCATCTTCAGCCGTCCTCGCCCTCTGTTAGCAGGGGAACGGAACTGATGGCAAACATGTTTTCAGGGACTCAAAGCCATTTCCCTTAGTGAGCCTAACACGGCACCGTGCATTACATTATCTCTTTTATTTCCCTGTTTGCGGCTCCACGGACGATTTGCTTGGAAATGAAATGTTTGGGAAAGGGATTTGAAGATATCCCGTGCAGCTAGGTGCAAAGCACCAAATGGAATGGAAGCAACACTGAGAAGCTTTATGCCATACCTAAGGTGCCGTTTGAACCCTCTTGTTTATTCATCATTGTTTGGTTAGGGCTGATGTATAACTGCACATATGTGATGCATGCATAGGAATCCACATGCAAGGTTTTTTCACTCACTGGAAAAATCACAGAAATAGTTGTTCTAAAAATGTCATCAAAACTGCAAAAACTTCCACAAATATTGGATTAATGGTCATTAAATTTCCACTCACATTCATGGTTTCCATAGTAGTGTTACACTATTCTGCTTTTCAGCCTTTTAGTACATCATAGTTTTACTGTTTGGTGTTTTGGTTTGTGACAAAATACCTACAAAACCATCAGTACTAGCTAAACGCCAGCTTAATGTTTCACAAATGCTTCATTTCTATCATGCTTGAAGCAACAATATGTCGATTTTTTTTTAACTGAAATGTCCTAATACATTCACAATATTGCAGCCATATACAAAATAAAAGATTTATAAGGATTTATGATCAGGACAGCAATAATTTTTTTTTGTTTGTCTGTCTGTTTTCTCTACTTCTGTCTCCCTCTTCTCTCCATCTGCATCTTCACTACACTATATTGCCAAAAGTATTCACTCACCCATCCAAATAAATGAAATCAGGTGTTCCAATCACTTCCATGGCCACAGGTGTATAAAATCAAGCACCTAGGCATGCAGACTGTTTCTACAAACATTTGTGAAAGAATGGGTTGCTCTCAGGAGCTCAGTGAATTCCAGCGTGGTACTGTGATAGGATGCCACCTGTGCAACAAGTCCAGTGGTGAAATTTCCTCACTTCAAAATATTCCACAGTCAACTGTCAGTGGTATTATAACAAAGTGGAAGAGATTGGGAATGACAGCAACTCAGCCATAAAGTAGAAGGCCATGTAAAATGATGGAGCTGGGTCACCGGATGCTGAGGCGAATAGTGCGCAGAGGTCGACAACTTTCTGCAGTCAATCGCTACAGACCTCCAAACTTCATCTGGCAATCTGTTAGACAAGTCTGAGTTTGGTGGTTGCCAGGAAAACGATACTTGTCTGACTGCATTGTGCCAAGTGTAAAGTTTGGTGGAGGGGGGATTATTGTGGGGGGATGGCCCCTTCCTGTTCCAACATGACTGTGCACCAGTGCACAAAGCAAGGTCCATAAAGACATGAATGAGAGAGTTTGGTGTGGATGAACTTGACTGGCCTGCACAGAGTCCTGACCTCAACACGATAGAACACCTTTGGGATGAATTAGAGCGGAGACTGAGAGCCAGGCCTTCTCATCCAACATCAGTGTGTGACCTCACAAATGCACTTCTGTAAGAATGGTCAAAATTCCCATAAACACACCTAAACCTTGTGGAAAGCCTTCCCAAGAGTTGAAGCTGTTATAGCTGCAAAGGGGGGACCGACGTCATATTAGACCCTATGGATTAAGAATGGGATGTCACTTAAGTTCATATGCAAGTCAAAGCAGGTAGGCGAATACTTTTGGCAATATAGTGTATTTCACTTTGTGAATTTCTGTCTTGTCTATTGTCCCCCCCTTTCACCCTCCTTTCTAACTGCTCTTCTTTAACTGCATCTCCCTCTCTTTCTGCATCAGCCACATTTTTCTGTATTTCCCTCTTCTTTTTTTTCTCCCTCTATATCTGCAGCTCCACCTGCATTTACCTATTTTTGTCTTTCTACAATTCTTTCATCACTATTTCTGCATCTTCCTTTCTTTTCTCTTGTCTCTGTGTCTCTCTCCATTCCTTCTCAACTCCAACACAGCTTCAGCAGATGGCTTTTCAGCATGTTTCTGGTTCTGCTCAATATTTCTGCTCAGGGAAGCTTTTCCTTTATGCTGAAACTTTGCTAAATGTTGCTGAGTTCATGATGGATTACTATTCATAAATACTATTCATATACAAAAAAAAAAAAAAGAGTATGGTTTCTCCCTCCTTTCATGGGAGATGCAAAAATGCAATCGGCCCCAGGTGTGGTACAGAGCAATCACGCCTAATGAGAAAACACTTTAAAAGTATGTTAGCTAGCACAGTATCAATAGTGTAACAATCTGTGATTATAGCACAGACCACTGACACATACTATAACCTGTCAGAACAGTTTATCATTCATTAGAACAAGGCACTGCACTGCTTTCTTATTAGGCATGATTCTACATAGTGCTTACAAAGCAGTAACTTAAACTGCTCCTGTTCACCTGGAATGCAAGTGGCTTTTTGCAACCCTCCTCCACCCCAGCTTCTCATTTATTCTGCTTCCGACTTAATCAATGCCATTCTGTTGTCACTGATGCCTTCTCTGCTCTGGGTTTTTTTTTTTTTTGCAGTTTCTCTCCCTGCCTCAGGCTTTCCATGTAGGCACAGGAAAGGCAGAAACATGATCCTGCTTGGTGCTTTCCATGCCAGCTTCAGGAAGGGCAGGGAGGTTCCAGAACAGCCTCACTGTAAAAAAATAAACGCCAATGGGTGCAAATTAATAGCTGCTAATAAAGAAATACAACCCCGAATCATGTGTGTTTCTTGACAAAGTGGGCCTGACACACTAAAATATAACATCTAGTCATTTTTTTTCATTTAATTCAAACATTTCAGTGTATGATGGTAAAGGAATTCTATCTAGTGTTTGCAGTATTCAGCCTGCAGCATAAAGGGGGAAGGGTATCATGTTTTGGACTGCTTTCACTACCTAATTAATAGGTAACACATGGTACGTATATCATTATCGGTTTTGGCCTATGAGACTTTAATTACACCAATAGAAAGCAATTTTTGCATTGGTTGCTGCAAACAATAATAAATTACCTAAATCTAAAATGTCAGATTACAACAAACCAATTTTCTGTTATAAATTGAATGAATTACAGTGTGAAGGAAAACATTAAATATGACTTGGTCTTGCTCCGACTCCCTCAGCACAGTGCTGCAGCTCTGCCTGAGCTCCATACTGATGCATACACATGTTTTCTCCCCCCTTCACTGTGGGAGCAGCACATTTCATTTCACAGGATGTACAGTACAAACCACAGAAAGGTCAAGGATTTAAGGCAAGGCTCTTGATCCAGGACTTTCATCAATTTACCTTACGTCACGCACGTCCATCACCGTGCCGGCTTCCCCTCTGTGCCCTTCGTTGACTGCATTTTAAATCTACACTGGCTGAAAGAATCCACTCTCGCTGATCTTTTAATACATCCAGCCTATCCCTGCAGACGCTGACACTTAAAGCATGTTCATTTGTGTTCATTTATCCCCAACAAAGGATCCGAAGAGACAACTCAGAAAGCCCCAATCCTCCAACGACTGTCATCTCTCTCTAAAGCGTTGTTGTCTTACAGACTAAATGCAAGCATACATCCAGCTCAGGCCTTTGGGATTAAAGTCTTGTACTAGAAACAATTTCAAACACTGTGTGATAATCAATTTTTTTGCTGTATAAAGGTCATTTTATCCTCTTTTAAAGAAATGGAGCACTCTGATTAATATTTCATACAGTCATTGATTCTCAGTGACCTTTACACGAGAGAGAGGGTCAATTATCTTACTCAGAAAATGGTGAATGAAAGCATTTCCACTGTTGCGTTAATGGTTTAACTGCCACATTCATCATAGTTATCGGGGCAAGCATGAATACTACACAGCAGGTTGGTTTTCTAACCATGCAGGTTGATTTTCTCTTGTAGCTCATTCTTAAATTATTAAATGAGCCAATAAGAGATGACTGTACAGGCCAGCAGGGAGAAAATGATAAACAGATGCATTTAAGCTCTGGTTCCTTTTCTATTCAGACTGATTTTACAGATACACCCAGGAGGTAAACCCTGCATCATGAGAGTGCTTCCAGCATTAGTGTTCACTTTGGCAGCTATTTTACATTTAGGGCCCAGTTTTGATGGCATAAAGCACTCGGTCTAGAGCCCATTTGGGGCATCCGTCTTCATTTTGATATCTAGATGGCACACAATCCGGGCATGAAGCCAGGCACAGAGTGCAAAGAGGTTGGATTAAGTGGCTTGATTATACATGGGTGGCTTTAAGAGTGACATGAATTAAACAAATCAGAGTTTCAGCTCTCATTCTCTTCAAAATCCAGGTGTGCATGCTGGCTAAAATGTTAAAATATATCATGCAGATTTTCATTTTTTTTCTTGCATAGGCTTAACTCCAGCAGCATCTTTAAAGTTCTCCCTTTTAGTCGTGCTTTTGAACACACAGAATACACACAGGACACTGAATACACATGGCCAACATTGTTGGTACCCTTCCATTAAAGAAAGAAAAACCTACAATGATCTCTGGAATAACTAGAAACTGACTAAAACAAAAAATTAAAAGAATTACTGAAAATTAACTCATGAAAATCAGACATTGCTTCTGACTTGTGGTTCAGCAGAATAATTTTAAAATGAATAAACGAAACTGGCCTGGACAAAATTGATCGTTCTCCTAGAAAAGATGTAAACTAATGTGACAACAGGGACATGTTAAACTAATGTGTGTCCTGTAATTAACATCACAGGTGTCTTCAAACTTGTAATCAGTCAGTCTGCCTATTTAAAGGGTGAAAAGTAGTCACTGTGCTGTTTGGTATCATGGTGTGTACCACACTGAACATGGAGCACAGAAAGCTAAGGAGACAGTTGTTCCAGGAGATTAGAAAGAAAATGATGGACAAGCAAGTTAAAGGTAAAGGTTATAAGCCCATCTCCAAGCAGCTTGATGTTCCTGTGACTACAGTTGACCATATTATTTAGAAGTTTAAGGTCCACAGGACTGTAGCTAACCTCCTTGGACATGGCTGCAGGAGGAAAAATTGATGACATATTGAAGAGATAGGTAATCTGAATGGTAACCAAAGAGTCCAGAACAACTTCCAAAGAGACTGGAGGTGAACTCCGAGGTCAGGATACATCAGAGTCAGAACGCACAATCCGTCACTGTTTGAGTCAAAGTGAACTTAATGGAAGACGACCGAGGGAGACTCCACTGTTGAAAGCAAATCATAAAAAAGCCAGACTGGAATTTGTCAAAATGCATATAGACAAGCCACAAAGCAAGACTATCATGGCATTCTGGAGCTAAACATGCTGCCCATTGTCAGAAAGCTTGGTCTCAGTCAGGTCATGGGTCCTCCAACAGGATAACGAGTCAAAACACAGAGCTAAAAACAGCCAAGAATGGATAAGAAAAAAACACTGGACTATTCTGAAGTGGCCTTCCATGAGCCCTGATCCAAATCCTGCTGAACACTGAGTAGTCTGGAGAAGCCCTCCCCCCTTAAACCTGAGACAGCTGGAGCAGTTTGCTCATGAGGAGTGGGCCAAAATACCTGGGACAGGTGCAGAAGTCTCACTGAGTGTTTCAGAAATTGCTTGATTGCAGGTTTCATTAGTTGGTTTATTACTATGATTCTGTTGCACCACAGTTTGAAAGCATCGTCTGATTTCCATTAGTTCATTTTCAGTACATTTTTATGTTTTATTAGGTTTATCTGTTTCAAGTTATTTTATTGACCATTGTGGGTTTTTCTTTCTTTAATAGAAGGGTACCAACACGTATAGATGTTTTCTGAATGGAATTTATAATCAGCAGAGTTATTTGTTAGTTTTCAAACTGTCAGAGACATGTCTTAATCACGCATATTCATCTGTCTTCTACTATCATAATTTTGTAAAAATATTCTCATTTATCAATGCCAACATTTTTTTATTTTTGTGATCGTTCAAAAAATCTGATCAGTGTCCAATTCCTGTGTCACAACCTTCAATCTGACCTGCAAGAGAACTAGAATAGAGATGTCGCAAGAGGCTCAAACTTATGTTTAATAAACATAATTTTCAATTTTCCAACTTTGGCCCGAGGCTACGAGCTGACTCTTGTTTCAGACCCCCCTGGGTATCACATGTAGTCTGCTTGACCAAGTAATGTGCTGAATACATCACTAGTGTTGGGCAGACTTTGAGAACGAAAGGCGCCATGGAGGCCAGTGAAGTCAGAGTTTCTGGTCTCATGTATAAATTCACATGCTCCAGTGAGCACTCGCTGGGATCAAAATGTTCAAGTTTGGGTCAAACAAGTTGATACAGTATCACATTTCAACATCTAAGACCTTATTTTAACCAATTTTTCAAAATATACAGCTCAAATGTTGCAGCTGAAGGTGGAGAGCTCGAAGATAGCAGAGAGGCTTGAACTCAAGACAAATTTTTGAGTGGGTTTAATGCTAATGGTGGACCATGATGCATTGCTCACTTACACAGCCTCTTCATATGCTTCCAATCTGAGATACATTCTGAAAATATCCAAAGATTCTCCCCTGCTGGAAATCACTTAGACTAATTCTGAATTTCTCTCTCCATTCTGTATGTGAGAACTACTCTGGCTCTGAATGCACATCCAGCTGGATTTTACAAAGAGTGGAGGAAGAATGAAACTGAGACCAGTAGCAGATGCTTGCTGATTAAGAGCTTGTCAGTGTTTCTGGTCATGGAGACAGTGCGAAGGAGTAGAGCGCTATTAAGCAAGCTTTGGTGCATGAAAACTCCCACCAGGACAGCCCTGGCCAACATCAACACCAGATTATCGCAGAAAAAGGATCACTGAAGCAAGTCTACAGTATGCAAAACTGTGAAAAAAATGCTCCCCTCTGTTCTGATTTCTTATTTCAATATTAAATAAATATACCTCAAGTAAATACAAAAGGCAGTTTTAATGGTGATTTAATTTATTCAGGGATAAGAAACATCCAAACCCACCTATTGCAATCTTTTGGCAGGCCAATTCAGCACCTTGACTCTTCTACTGTGAAGCCATGCTGTTGTGATGAATGTGGTATGTGGTTTAACACTGTCTTGCTGAAATATGCAAGTCAATGAAAGAGACATTGTCTGGATGGGAGTGTATGTTTCTCTTAAACTTCTATATACTTGTTGGCATTGATAGTGCCTTTCCAGAAGCTGCCCACACCATAGGCACTAATGCGACTCCATACCACCAGAGATTGAGGCTTTAGAGTTACAAAATTTGATTTATGTGACCACAGAACAGTTTCCCATGTTGCCTTGGTCCATTTTTAATGAGCTATTGCCCTGATAAGACAGCTGCATTTCTGGATTGTGTTCACATATGGCTACTTTTTTGCATGCTACAGCTTTGCCTTGCATTTGTGAATGGGAGGGTAAACTACACTAAATTGCCAAAAGTATTTACTCACCTGCCTTGACTCGCAGATGAACTTTAGTGACATCCCATTCTTAATCCATGGGGTTTAATATGACATTGGTCCACCCTTTGCAGCTATAACTGCTTCAACTCTTCTGGAAAGGCTTTCCACAAGGTTTAGGTGTGTGTTTATGGGAATTTTTGACCATTCCTCCAGAAGCGCATTTGTGAGGTCATGCACTGATGTTGGATGAGAAGGCCTGGCTCTCAGTCTCTGCTCTAATTCATCCCAAAGGTGTACTGTGGGGTTGAGGTCAGGACTCTGTGCAGGCCAGTCAAGTTCATCCACACCAAACTCTCTCATCCATGTCTTTATGGACCTTGCTTTGTGCACTGGTGCACAGTCATGTTGGAACAGGAAGGGGCCATTCCCAAACTGTTCCCACAAAGTTGGGAGCATGGAATTGTCCAAAGTCTCTTGGTATGCTGAAGCATTCAGAGTTTCTTTCACTGGAACTAAGGGGCCAAGCCCAGCTCCTGAAAAACAAGCCCACACCATAATCCCCCCTCCACCAAACTTTACACTTGGCACAAAGCAGTCAGACAAGTACTGTTCTCCTGGCAACCACCAAACTCAGACTTGTCCATCAGACTGCCAGATGGAGAATCATGATTCATCACTCCAGAGAATGCGTCTCCACTGCTCTAGAGTCCAGTGGCGGCGTGCTTTACACCACTGCATCTGACACTTTGCCTTGCACTTGGTGATGTCTGGCTTGGATGCAGCTGCTCAGCCATGGAAACCCATTCCATGAAGCTCTCTATGCACTGTTCTTGAGCTAATCTGAGGCCACGTGAAGTTTGGAGGTCTGTAGCAATTGACTCTGCAGAAAGTTGTCGACCTCTGCGCATTATGTGCCTCAGCATCTGCTGACCCCACTCTGTCATTGTATGTGGCCTACCACTTCCACTGTGTTGCCATACCACTGACAGTTGACTGTGGAATATTTAGGAGTGAGGAAATTTCATGACTGGACTTGTTGCACAGGTGGCATCCTATCACAGTAGCCTGCTGGAATTCACTGAGCTCCTGAGAGCAACCCATTCTTTCACAAATGTTTGTAGAAACAGTCTGCATGCCTAGGTCTTGATTTTATACACCTGTGGCCATGGAAGTGACTGGAACACCTGATTTCATTTATTTGGATGGGTGAGTGAATACTTTTGGTGATATAGTGTATGTTGACACACAATGATTTTTGGAAGTGTTCCTAATTAAATGCAAAATGCTCCTCCAGCTGTTTTTTCATCAGCACCACTAAAATATTCGCCCTTTTGTTGCCCGTCCCTACTTTTTTGAGATGTGTTGCTGCCAGAAAGTACAAAATGAACTAATATTCTTTATAAAACGGTAAAGTGTCTCTGTTTCAACATTTAATATGTTGTTTTATGTTCTATTGTGAATAAATCTGAGTTTATGAGGTTTTCAAATGATTGCTCTTTTTTTTTAACATTTTACAGTGTCCCAGCTTTTTTGAAATTGGGGTTGTAAGTTTATCTACATGTTTAGAATTATGCTCTCTGTATATTTGGAGCTTTTCCCTCCAACAGTGGCAGAGAGAGACCATCTCTTGCTCTAAGAATAAACGGAGTGATGGTGCGAGAATTGAAAGTTTGCAGATGTGAGTGGACACATCTGCTGCATATCCTTGTTTAGACTATAATAGTTCAGGCATAGCGTGCACACTGATGTAGCAACACGTTTATGCACGAGCTCGTCATCCTTGTGAAGGTTTAAAAAAAAGATATCGAAAGTATATCAGAAGTGTTGATGTGATCATCTCTCACTATTTAAAGACGATCAAACATCTGTGCTGCTGAGGAGTTTCTGACAGGAACCTTTTGAGCTGTTGCTGCTTTAATTAGAGGCCCTGCTGAGTGTGTGAATTAAAACGTGGTTAAATAACAGCTCATGTGAGTGACATTACATACACTTCACATCTTCTGATAAAACTAAAAATCAATATTCCACTATTTTTTTTTATTAAATTATGTCAATCAAGTTTTCAATTACTGTCAATCACAGGTTATTTGAAGTGCCGTCACTGATGGTACTCACAGAAAACCCTCTAATAAAGACTGGTGAGGCTGTGTAGCACTTTTCTAGTCATCTGACTGCTCAGAGTGTTTTTAACACCACAGATCACACTTAACCTATTCACTATTTATACACTGACGGCAGAGGCTGCTATGTAAGGTGAACATCAGTATAAACTATTCATCCGCTCCACTGATGATGCAATGGGATCCATTTTGGATTAAAGGACTAGCCTGAGCATACATCCACATGTGACTGCAGGGGCTGGGGATCAAATCCTTGACCTTCCTGTTGAGAGACTTGCAGACACTACCTACTGAGTCATAGTGGCCACAAAGGTTGTTTTACTATTCGGGATATCAAATTATGATATGTTCTTTGTACTAAACTGTGAACAAGTAAACCTACAGTACAAGACAGAGAAAATTGGATTTAAAGGCCTCCCTCCAATAAAAAATCTTTCTTCATATAAAGGCCTGGTAACATCTGCAATTCAGTAAATGAAGGCCATGTATTTACATTCAACCAGGAAAAAAACATTCAGAGGATAAGATAATATTTGTTGTGGTGTGGTCAAGATAGGCAGCAGTATGTAACACAAGAACAGATGAGAAACAAGTTCACTGACATGTATCAGTCTGGGAAGGGTTAAAATACATTTCTAGGGCTTTGGGAGTCCAGCAAACCAGTGTGAGAGCCATTATCCATGAATAGGGAAAACTTAGAGCCGAAGTGAACCTTCCCAGCAGCGGCCGGCCTACCGAAATCCCTCCAAGAGTGCAACGATAACTCATCCAGGAGGTCACAAAAGAACCCGGAACAAGACCTGCAGGCCTCCCTGACTCAGGTTAGGTCAGTGTTCATGATTCAACGATAAGAAGAGACTGGAAAAAAAGGCATCCATGGGTGAGTTCCAAGGCTAAAACCACTGCTGACCGAAAAGAACACAAACGCTCATCTCACATTTGATAAAAATCATCCCGATGATCCCCAAAACTTTTGAGAAAATATTCTGGGGACTTATGAGACAAAAGTTGAACCTTCTGAAAAGTTTGGAGTAAAACTAACTCATCTTTTCATCAAATGAACATTACAACAACAGTCAAACATGGTGGTGGCGGTGTAAATGTTGGGGCTGCTTTTCTGCTTCAGGACCTGGACCACTTGCCCCAGTTAATGGAACTTTGAATTCTACTCTCGACAGGAAGAATGCCCTGTCATCAGTTCGTGACCTCAAGCTCAAGCACATTTGGGTTAAGTAGCAGGACAATGATCTGAAACACAACAGCAAGTCCACCTCTGAGTGGAGTGGCCTACCTAAAGTCTGGACTTATGTCTGTTTGAGATGCCGTGGCATGACCTTGAACAGGCTGTTCATGCAGGAAAACCGTTGAATGTGGATGAATTAAAATACACCTGCAAAGAAGAGTGGGTCATATTCCTCCACAGTGATGTGAAAGACTCCTCCAAGTCATTTAACTTTCTCTTTAATGTTAATAAGCACGGATCAGTAAGTTTTGAGCCTTTTTGAATTTGTAATCATGTTTACATTGTGTACGTACAAGTACTGACAAAATGCATCAATGTCTTATTTTTGAGCCTCAAGTGCAGACTTAAATCCAGTGCTCGTCCAACATTTTAGTAAGAAATAACCAGAAACAGGGACTCCAATGCAGTCCAGCTCCAATTGTTCCCCACCAGACTGCCTGGGTTTAAACACAACACGTGGCTCCTTTCCTGCATGCCATTCCTTATTCCTCTCTAGATTTCCTGCTCAATGCCTTGTTTAATAAAGACAAACGGATCCATCCAGGATTTATCTGCCTACTGATAACAGTGTGGTTGTATCTGAGCTCCTCTGTCAGGGGTTTTGTGATGTTTCCTCCTGTCCCTTCTGTAATGATTAACTCCAATGCTGAGTAACTGAAAGCAGTCATTCTTTTAGCTGTGATAAATAGCAGCCACTTTCACTCCAAACTGTCAAAGGTAGCACACGAAGGGCAGCCCAATTTTCAGGTTATAGATTTGTAGTTATCCCAAAGTGTCACAGACAAACTCATCTTATACTGAAGCTCGCTGACGTAGTAAAAAAGTTCAGATGTCTGTTTAGAGTGGCAGGAAAGAGGAGATGAGTCACAGTGATATCAGACTGTCAGCCAGGAAACAGGGTTTTGTTCCCTTGTTGAGCAAAGAGTCAAGTTTGACGTCTTTTAGCTTATATAACTTGCATTTGTTATATGAGTTTAGTTTTACTGAATATGCTGTTTTATATGATGTAACAGTTATTATTTAAACCTGAATCATGATCAGTTTCTCTGACAAACATCTGGTCCACGCATCACATTACCAGACATCAGCTGTTTTTGATGCAGTCATAAGTCCAAAAGTCCTTAAATGTGAAATGTGTATCATCAACCTTTATTTAAAAACAACTAGAGCCAAAGGTCAAACTGATGCAAGAGTTCCCAGATATTTAAATTTGCAGCTTCAGGCCAAAGACCAAGACTACACTGAAGGAGTGGGGTGTGAGAAAGTACTGTGAATTCTTATACTTAGATCATTTAAGATTATAGAATCTATCATACAATCTATAGAAACTTGTATGATATATCACCTCTTTCCCCTCTCTAGTGCTCTGGTTGTACTTCATGTAGGTCAGGCTGCATTTTAAGATAAAAACATCAATGTCAGAGACGAGGATTTTGGCTCTTTATTCAATAAGCTCTCTAAAGTACAGGAGGCTGTATGATCTTGTTCAGGCTGTCTGTGATCCATTTTACCAGGTAAGAGCAGGGTTTGGATCCTTCTTTTTTCTCAGCTAAAAAAAAGACTGTGGGTAAACTCACTGTCACTGTTGCTCCTGCTGTACAGGTCAGCGTGAACTGGAGAGAACAACTCAGATTTTCTGTCATTCATCTCTGTGGTCAGCATCACACAAGTGAATTCAATTAAAGGAAATGAAGTTAAAGGCTTCAATAATCAATTTTAAATCAGTAGCAATGTAAAAAATTAATTAAAAATTCATAATTAACAAGTAAAGGACATGTGCCCTGATCTGCATAATTACCAAAGTAAATAGACGGAGTAAAAATAGGCTGAGAGAACTCGCTTGATTATATTTCCAAACATAATCATCAGTTATTGTTAATGAAATGTGCTGCAAAGTTTTCAATGTCTCTTAAAAGTTTTTCAGGGATGGCTTCTGCATTAATTCGCTACGGAAATATATTCAGACGAGTGCTGTCAAAATTAAGCGTTGCTTCCAATTAATCAGTTCTTTGCAGGTGACGTCATGCAGCAGCAGAGAGCTCATAATGGGGGAAGACGTGAAATATCCAGGTAAGGTTTAGGGCGGCTGTGTACTGTCTGATTTAAATTTTACTACCCTAATAAGCCATTTGTTGACAAAAATATCCACTTACTAAAATTGCTATAAAATATTACAGATGAATATTTGACACTTTATGGCTTTTATCTTTCAATCAACTTCAGTCCTGTCCAAAAATACCAACATTTTTATTGTTTTCTGCTAACCCTTTTTGTCACTATTAATCCCTTTTTCACCACTTTTTATGCCTGTTTATGCAGTTTTAACTGCAAAGTTTGATCACCCTTATTGCCACTATAAATCTTTTTTGCCATTAGTAAGCCTTTAATGCCAGTTGTTACCACTTTAAACTATTTGTGCCACTTTTGTACCTGTTTTTGTCACATTTCATCTTACTGCACCACCTTTTTGGCAAATTTTACATCTATTAACCCATTTTAAAACCCTCGGTTAAACACCTTAAACATGTTTTTGCAACTTCTAACCAATTTTGCCTCTTTAGACACATTTTGACTGTTTAAAATCCAATTTCTTTTGCCACTTATTGCCCATTTCTGCCTCCTAGTCCCGGATAAGTGGAAAAAGCTGGATGGATAAATGGATGGATGGATGGATGGATGGATGGATGGATGGAAGGATGAATGGATGGATGGATGGATGGATGGATCAAAAAGTCTGAATGCAAACACAGAGGAAGCAATCAGTGGTTAATCTGTTTTCACAAGGGAAGACACAAAGATTATTTCAAGGGTAGCCTCTGTTAAACCATTTTTGCCTACCTCTTTTAACCCGGTTTTTCCAGTTTTTTTTTTTTTTTTTTTTTGCCTCTGTTAAACCCTCTAAACACATTTTTGCAACTTTTAACCAATTTTTGTCCCTTAATTTTCTTTGACACTTTTCACCTACATCTGCCTATTTTTTGCATCTGTTGATCTCTTTTAGACATTTTAGATATGAAAAACAGTTAACATTTTGAAGAAGGCTACAGGGCATAAAAAATGAAAAAAAAAAAAAAAAAGTTCTTTAATAAGAGTTCTACGGAGCCCCTCAAGGAACATGTAGAAAAAAAAATTAAGGGAGAAAAACATTTTTCTTAAGGGACACGAAATAAAAAAAAATAGTGAAAAAAAAATGTAAACAGTTTGCAAGATCTTGTGAAAGTAGATTTAAATTATACCATAATATGTACGGTGAAGGTTTTTGTAAATGTGATGATCCTCTGCTGAGTTATTATGGAGGAAAAGGTCGAATCTGTGAATATCTTTATAACTTTCCCGAAGTTCGAAATTGGCCTAAAATTTAAAGAAATTCAACCCATGCTTAGTCGCAGGCATGCTTTTCGTCTCAGAGAAAGGCGTTTGAAGGCATTTTGGGTGAAAGGAGACTCTCATAGTAACACTCGGAGCTGGTGTACCAGGTCGAATTCATCAGCAACCATTTGTAATCTTCCAGACAGCTGCACGGGTACAGATGAGTGTGTGCCAAATGTTGTGTAGGGATTCAGCCATTTGACCTTCCTTAAAAAGCCGTTGGTATATATTCCATATGGCTTCAGTTTATCATATGAATCCAAGTGCCAGATTAAGTAAGCTCCTTTTGCAAAGTAGTTTAGTCCACTTAAACAGCTCGTCTAATGAATGCTGTCCTTGATCCATCTCTTTCAAGCTCATTTGTATTTTTTCTTTACTTAAATGTATTATTAGCTCTCTGCATTTGGCACACACTCATCTGTACTGTGCAGCTGTCAAGAGGATTACAACTGGTTGCTGTTGAATTTGACCTGCTACACCAGATCCGAGTAAGTTTTACGAAAAAAGAGTCCCCTTTCACCCAAGTTGCCTTCAAACGCCTTTCTCTGAGACGAAAAGCATGCCTGCGACTAAGCATGGATTGAATTTCTTTAAATTTTAGGCCAATTTTAAAGTAAAATTCAATGAATCTCTCCCCACAGATGCTCGCTCTGCGTTGTTTTGGTTGATTTGACCCGGGAGTAGTCACTGCTACATCATTTAAATCTACTTTTGTGAGATCTCGTAAACTGTTTAGAAAAAAATTTTCCCCCATTTTTTTTTTTCTCCTATGTCCCTTAAGGAGCTCCATAGATTTGTTTAGTCGGGTTAAAAAAAAAAAAAAAAGTTATCACTGCTTAACTTTACAACAGGCAACTATTTTGTTGACCTCCATGGGCCCTGAGTGTAAAAGCTCTCCCCTGTATCCCCCTTTCATGGGCAGCCTTTAGCAGCAGTGGGAGAACGTATCAACATGAAACTGTAGGAGCCGGAGATCAAACCCCAGACCTCTTTTGAAAGACAATCAACTCTACTCTCTGAGCCACAATGCCCCCTGAATCTCAACTTGAAATGAGCTATCATTCTAATCTAACCAGTACATCACAAGGTTTATTTGTATCTCTGTTGCTTTTTAAAGCACATTTGTGACAAAATGAGGGAGATAAGCTGTTGGAGAGGAGTAATATATGAGGAACAACATCCTGTGGCTGATATGTGTCCAGTCATAATGCTGTGTGATAAAACATCTAAAACCCTTTTGTTTATCTGAAATCTCCAAAGCCTAAAGCTTTAAATAGAACAGTTTCACTTCTAAACAGCTGACATTTTTCTGTTTTCTTATTTTTTTCACCACAACAGTCATTTTATGGATCGACAGCGGCACGTTTTCGAATGCATGGAAATGAGTGTTTAAAGGTTTGTGCTGCCAGAGAAAACAGAATGGACAGATGACATGATTCCTCACAGATTATCATATTAATCACAACAGTACACTCTTTAGCTTTGACAGCGTTTGATGTTGGATTTAATAGCATGTCTTAAACGCTGTTTGCAGGCACAGATTCAGAATTTCTTGGCTTGTTAACTTTGGTAATTGCATGGAGGCTGTGCAGCACCAGCCATCAGGGTTCTCCTGGGCTTTTGCTTGTAATTTGGCAGATGAATTTAAAAATAATTCCTACCTGCTTCATGGAGGGAGATGATTAGAAGGATGTCACAGTGAGGAGGCAGCGAGTGAATGACAGAGCTCTGACGCTGTTTGATGGGACACACATACATTCACTCACACATCCTCAGCTTCATTAGTAAATGGATTTATACATTTCTATAAATGTCCAAATCTTCAAAGTAATATCTCAAACACAGGTTTTTAGTTCTGCTGTGTGACAGCGCTCATTGATGCACTTTGAAAATGTTCTTATTGAAGCCAATGATTCAGGTCCTGCTATTGTTTTGCTCATCTCTGCCTCTCATGCATGCTGCTGCTTGTGTCGCTATTTTTACTGCTTCTCATTTGGACGAAGTCCACATATGCTGACAGAACTGGTGAGGTAGGTTAAAGAAACTTTAAACAGGGGGATTTTTCTCCAGACTGTGCTGACCCAGAGTTAATGGGGTTAAACACAAATATTCAAGAGAAAAAAATCACTTTACTGTCAGAAACTGTGTTGGTTCCTTCATGGATTATGTCCTAAATAATGTCAAATTGGGGTCTGTTCTTTTATCTGTGAAATACACTTCTTATAAGAGTTATGTGTATTTAAAGCCACCAATAAAATGAATGCAGAAAGCTGATATTAGATCTTGTAGAAAGATGTATTATCCGGCCATCATGTCCTCAGAGAGGAGGTGGAGTCTGATGATATAAATAGAGACTCATCGACATCCTTGGCTGAGGTCACTGAGGTGGCAAGGCGTCAGGTGTAGAGGAGAGTCGACCCAAGATGCTGAAGGCTTTGGACATTGTTGGGCTGTCATGGCTGATACACCTTTCTAATGTTGCATGGAGGTCTTGGACAGTACCTGTGGAGTGGCAGACTAGGGTGGTGGCCCCAATGTTTTAAAATGGGGACTGGAAGGTGTGCTTGATTTATCGGGGTATCACACCACTCAGTCTCCAGGATGCAGGAAAGGAGGCACCTGCTGATTGTTGAAGGTTGGATTCAGGCAGAACAGCACGGATTCTGGTGGTGGGACAGTGGGGCGGCTTTTTCCATTGCAGGACTTCTTGAAGGAGCATGAGAGTTTGCTTGGAGAAGGCTTATGATAGTGTAACCTGGGGGGGGGGCAGAGTCAGACACATTCCAGGGGTTTGTTGGCCTCTGCCAGGGCTACCCCCTCTGCGGTTCTGCTCCTCTGCCTCAGCTGGAGGACTAGGGTTTCCGGTTTGAGGACTTCAGAATTCCATTTCTGCTTTTTGCAGATGATGTGGTTCTGTTGGCTTTCTCAACTGGGGACCTCCAGCAGCCACTGGGATGGGTTGCAAATGAGTGCAAAGCAATCAGGATGAGAGCCAACACCTCAAAGTCTGAGGCCACTGTTCTCTGCTGATGAATGGCAGATCAATCCCTGTGGTGGGAAGTGATTCTCTGCTTCAGGTGAAGGACTTCAAGCATCCCTGTGGAGCACCTCCCTATGGAGGTGTTCCAGGCAGGTCCAGCAGGGAGGAGGGATGGTAACACCTTTGGATTTCCCAGAAGGAGTGGGAACCTGTGGGAAGATGGATGTCTGGGCTGACTTACTTAGGTTGATGCCACCACAACCTGGTCCCGGATAAGCAGAAGAAGATGGATGGATGGATGGATGGATGGATGGATGGATCAATGGATGTATGGATCAAAGAGTCTGAATGCAAACACAGAGGAAGCAGTCAATGATCAATCTGTTTTCACAAGGGAAGACACAAATAAGTTTAATTTAAAAAGTCCCACACCATGTACAGTATGAGCCGGGGGGTGTTACTTCAAAGGTAGCAGGGAGTCATGGGAGTGATGGCTACTCAGTCCCCTCATTCTCCATTCTGTGGACATGGTCAAAATGAACTGGTGAGTTTAGGAGATGGAGAGTGCAGCTGATTGATTGATCAATTTTTGATTATTTTTTTGACTTAGCCACCATGCTAGCCATAGTGTTGTGTTCCCAGAATGCTTTGTGAGGGGCTGTCAACCAATGGCAGGCTGTTCCTTCATTGCAACATGCTGAGAGACAGAGAGCCCGTTATGTGTCATTCTGTGTTTCTGCAGGCTGGACCTGCTTCAAATAATGGCACAAAAAAGCCAATACATAGAATCACAAGGACTTTGTATGTAAATATGTGATTTTTTTTTTATGGCTTTTGGCAGATTGACTTTTTTTTTTTTACTTTTTGGTCCCCAAGAAAAAGGAGAACAAGTCTGTGCCATAAAGTCTTAGTCCATATTAGTCTTTGAGTTTTAATTTCCTGTTAGTCTTTTCCTTGTTATTATATAGTCTCTTACTTAAAAAAAGAAAAAAAAATATTGGGCTTCTTTGTTTTGTTTTGGGTTTTTTTCATGTTTTTACTTGTACTGCTGCAGGGCACCCCTTGAAAGACACCTTGGCCTCAGTGGGTTCTCCCTATCAAAATAAAGGATAAGTACAAATATTTTTTTTATTTGAAAAAAAAAACTTAATTTTGACTATTTTTTCACTCCGGGCACTATATTTAGACTCAGATTAATCACTGAAAATTTCAAAAATAGGTTACTCAAATTTGCTTTACAGTCAATTATTCTTAATTACTGTGAATTTCTGTGCATTTTATTATTATCATTATTATTATCACTGTTAGTTTTCAATCAGTTTAATGCACAATTAAGCCTCTACTGACTACATGTCTTTTCGGTTCTCATCCATCCAGGTCATGGGTATCCAAATCTTTGCCAAGGGGTCAACTAGACCTGATTGAGGTTCCTGAAGATGTTTGACCTCTCCTGATAAAAGCTTCTACAGTTTAGAAGAAAGACTGGCATACACCAAAACAAAAATGTTCTGGAAAAGTCCAGGAAGCTTTGTTTTCATAATAGTTGGAGCCAAGCTGTTGCTTCTTTCACATAAACTCCATCATTTCTTTCATTATAGACACATTAATAGTTGATGAATACAATCAAATGAGATTTCAGACCCCCTTTGCGTGCCTTTATATCCTGTATTCATAAAGCCCTGATACAAACAATGAGGATAAAGTTCTAAGCATGCTAAGAAAAGTAAATGTAGGCTCAAAGGAAAAAGATGTAAGGATATTCTCTCCAGATCACACTCTTTGATTAGTAGCATCACTAGATGTTGTGTTTTTTAGCTGGATCTGGCTGCAGACTCTGTCCACAGCAGCAGACGCTTTAATGACAGCTTCATCCTGGAATGAGCCGTTCCTCATACCAAACCACTTAAACAGAGACAAAGACACTTTTCGGTGTATGTCTGTGCGGTTAAAACAAACATTCACATCAGGACAGAGTGAGTCCCATATAATGAGAGGTGTGTGAGGAGCAAACTTGTTCAACTATAATTTAAAGAGTCTCCATCATAATCCAGACAGTGTGTACAGTGAAGTAAAGCTAAAAACGTGTCTTTATTCCAGGGAGGATGTTTTTCCTCAGTCTTTTAAGACTGGTCAGTGTTGGATACATAGAAATGTCATGATGTATGTGTAACTGACATAAACACGGGAACACCAGCGTCTCCACACCTCCCCACACATGCACATACAAACTCCCCTCACACAGCATCCTCCTCTGACTGATCCCACATTGTGGCTCACAGTGTGTGAGTTATGTTGTGTTTTAATTATTTCTCTGCACAACTTGTTCGCTCCATCTACTGGTGAGATTGTGGATAACAAACATTTTCAAACCAACATGAGTCTAAACTCTGATCAGACTGATACGGACTTCTCAGCTCTCTTTAATTACACCCGCACATCTGTCACTGTCTTATCACCTACTAAATGCTTTCAAACTTCACTAACGATAAAACAGAGGTACACATGTTTGACAGACATCTGCCCATGAAAACAGCCCTGAATGTGTGTTCATGCTGTGTAGGATGTCCTGACCTGCTCTGAGGTGACGAACCTTTCAGCTGGCAGAATGCCATCGTATGATTCATTCATTACTTGGATGCTTTATTTATTCCTCTTGTGAATTTATATTTCATCACAAAGAATATGATTATTGTATTTCTGGAAGTCAAATATTCTGTTTAATGATTCAGGGAAAATAGAAATTATGTAACTCAGTGATCAGCCAAGGGTTTCCTCCCTACAGTCAGACTCTCACTCTTTGACTTTCATTTTTACATCATTAAAGTTTATCAGGGGATAACATCACAAAGAGGGTTTATTGTAACAGATTACTTTTATTAAAGCTTATTGTTTAACTGAGAGTTTGTTTTGGTTGATTTAATTGATTGGACAAAATATTTTGAAAAATGCTTTATTAGCAGAGCTGTCTATCCAACAAGATATACAGCTGAAACCAGAAGTTCAATGTAAATAAAGACACAAAACTTTTTTCTACCCTCTGTCTGACATTAAATCTAACTAAACTGTTCCTGTAGATTGATACGAAATTAAAAAAAAACTGTCTATACTTATTATGTCTGCTATTCTAAGTAGCTATTGTGCCTTGATAACAGAAATCATAGTAATATGAATGTAGACATGTGCATGCTAATCGGCTCTGTGTCAGGTCTTCTTACAGTTAACAAAATGAGGTTAAAAATCATTTTGGATGCTGATTGAAGCTTTTATAGCCATTTTTTGTTTATTCAGACTACCAGGCCAGGTTGCATTGACTGCACTGATTTGGTTGGTAGAAAAAATATGCTCTTTAAAAAACACAGCTGGTCCATTTTCAGTTGACTGTGTTTTTCTCTGGTTGACTTCAGTCCTTGATCAAGTTTCATCAATATAAGTGATGAAAGTTTTTTTTTGTTTTTTAACAATAAGGTTGAATTTTGCACAGCCTTGCCTGCAGAAAGACCGATGTGTTCATAACAAAGGTTTGGTCCAATAAACAGAAAATGCATCGTATTAATCGCCCCCTCTATCTCTCAGGTCTGATATCAGGGCCTCTCACTTGATAGGAAACTTCAGTTGTTATAAAAAGACATGCTGTGTTTTCTGTTGCCTTCAATTTCTGGCAGAGTATCTTTTGACTTTTTTTGCATTTTAACGTTTTTTTGCAGCTTTAAACAAAAAAATAAACCTCTTACATGTACACTCCTCATTTGCAGTATGTTTCTGGTGTTAAACTGGCATCATGTAAGAGACTCTAGCCTGTTTCTCTTGAAAATGACTCAAGCTGTAAACAGTTTTGGCCTTGTTGGCCATCACAGGATGTCTGTCAGGAGGAGAAACAGCATCCCTGCCAAGTAGGTGAGAAGGAATCTGCTCCAGAGTTGTCATGGATAAAGGTCAAAACAAAGCAGGAAAATAAAGCACAAACTAAACCAGGAGGTCATGCATGTCAATACAAAATATGTGTTTTTAACCACGGAGAGACATGACTAGGTTTTAAAAATGTACAAATGCTCTATTCAAAACAGTAACTAAAGGAACATTTTTTGTTTTATTATGATAAATAGTTTGTGCTATCTAAAACTTTTCATTTTTCAGGACTAATTTTGAAAACATGGGGTCTAAGGCTGTTTGAACCCAGTTTTAACATTACACACACTAAAGTATTTGGTAAGACCACACACCTGCTGACAAAAGTTCTCACGGAAACTCCTATAATAACACAAAAGAGAAGACAAACCAGAGGGGAGGGTCTGAGGGTCTAGGTATTTCAAAAATTGTGTCATTTGCTTAATTTTAAAAATGAACCCATTAAAGCACACCTTTTTGGTTTGTGTTGGCGTGTAAAGACTGAAGTGCAGGAGAACAGTCATCCAATCAGAATTTTCTATCTCTGCTGTTGTTGGGCAGGATACATTACTTTTAGCCCTGTGATTGATAGACTTTGTACAAAATTTCAGAGCGTGTGAACAATGTCATTCAATGAGAGAATACTTTCAAATGACAGTAAAATCACATCCCTCCTTTTACAGCAGGTAGCCCCTGTTGTTTTTCCTGTAATAGGCCGATTCACACTCTGTTTCTGCTGAGCAACCTCTCACAGTGGAAGCGTGTCTGGAGCGCTGAGAAGCTTGAGATGAGAGGCCACAAGATCACATTAGAACCATGAGTTCATGCAGGAACAGTATGTCAACAAGATCATTTTGCCTTTCTGGGGTTGTTCATTTAAACATGATTCTATGATTTTCTTGCTTCTGCTATGGGTGACTACATTATGAAGTTAAAAGGTTTATGTTTGCTACAAAGGATGTGTGCTTTCATGTAAATTTCTTTGGTTTTCCACCAAAGAAAGTTAACTTATCCTCGTCAATGGTGCTACAGTAGCTCTGTGACCCACTGCCCTCCTCATGACCCTTTGTTTATACAGTTACATTACTTAGTTACTATGAGCAAAAGGTAACTAGTTACTTTACTTTGGCATTACTCACTGTCAACTGATTTCCTCTTTTTCTTGAAAATACAATGTTCAACCAAATTTCAACACCAGTGCAATCTCATGTAATGGAATTATTTCATGCAATAAAAGGTGTAAGGATACATGAGTCATGTCAATACAAGACGTGATGCTACAAGACAGGGATTAAAGTACACGTGTTCCAGAAAAGGTTAGTCTGCAGTCAAGTACATCTCACATGTAAGATAAGATAAGATAAGATAAGATAAGATAAGATAAGATATAAGATGAGATAAGATAAGATAAGATATAAGATGAGATAAGATAAGATGATAAGATAGACTTCAACGTCCTCATAGAAAAATTTATCCTGGACTCTGTCCCACAGTTACAAAACCAATAAATACATACATGGGGCTCATACAGAACACATAACATTACATCTTGTAGCAGCAGCGTATCATCTAACAATTTTCTACATCTACATAAAAAGCAAACGTGCTTGTGTTGTGTTTTGTCAAGTGGTGTTAAAAAAGTCAACAAGAACAGGCCACAAAAGGTAACATTTCCCCCATGATGCATGCTGCCACAAGCCTATTTATCTCAGTTTTCATGTTTACCTTTGGCTAATGTTGAAAATCGAGCTTTGGCTGCCCGGTAGGTGTTGGAATCATGCAGTTACTGTATCTTGAGCATCTAGTTAAAAGGTTTATGTTTTCTATAAAGTATGTGGGGTTTATGTAAACTCTGCTGTTTTTCACCTCAGATGTTCACTTTCTTTGGTCAGTAGTGCTGTAGTAGCTCTGTGACCCATTAATTATAGTTGAACATAAATGTGTACATTCAAGAATAGTCAAGTGCAGACTACTATTGTAAAATTTTTTTTTTTACTTTGAATACAGTGTAAACCTAACTAAAAGACCATGTTTTAATGTTTTTAAAGGGGGGGGGGCGACAGTGGATAAAGTCAGAAATAGGAATGTGAGAATGCCAGAGAGACATGAGGGAAAGAACCACAGGCCAGGCTTGAACCTGCGTTCATGGTGACCTAACCTAGGCCTCCCTCCATGTTTTTATTTTAGATTTAACTAATTCTAGGCATATATATTTTAAATTAAAATGGGTAAAATAAATCATTTGAAATCAATTTATAAGAATGTTTGTTTTTTTTTTTTCTTAAGGCATTTGGCGACCCCCAGGGTGACGCCAAAGGGGATCCAGACCCCTAGGTTGAGTAACACTGCATTAACTGACCAGTGACTGTTGCTTGTGCCGCAGGATGAGGTATAATGTTGATATAGTTATGATGCATTGTTAGGAGTCCATGCATTGTGTTATATTTTGAAGTTGACCAGATACTTTGCCTGTTTTTGCGGTTGTTTGGATTAGTTTGCTGGATGTGGATTGGCTGGCTCTGAAATCAACCTGCAGTTTATCTCCAGTGATGCTTCTGGGTCAAGCAGGAGGCTGCAGTATGGGCAGTGTGAGTGACTAGAGAGGAAGTGATTTGCTCTGTAGTGCACTTGGTGCAGTCATATGTGTGAATTAGGCTTTAGACTGTGTGAAAACATTAGCAGCTGCTGGCTGCACAATTCAAAGCTTGCTTAAAGTTATCCAAACCAGCCAGCTAGCCGTCTCCCTTGATTCAAGCTGCAGACTTACAAAAGCCTGGACTTGTATGATCTATAGCAGGGGTTTTCAAAGTGTCTGAGAGTGAGCCTCCCCTAAGAGAAAATAATTTATTCTGTGGACCCCCACCTCCATAAAAGACAAGATAATGAAAGTTTAAGCAACTATTTTTTTAAACATTTATGGGTTTTTTTAAACATTTTTAAATATTTGATGTTTTTAGATATTTTGGTCTGTATAGGTCTTTAAACATCAATCTTACGAAGGCAATCAGTTATTCAGTTTCAGTAATGATTTAACTGTTAATACTACCTGATTTTTATGCTCTATGCTCTGTTTTACTGGGATCTATGAGTTTGCATTCATGCAGCTGATCCAGGATTGCAAAACTGTTGTTTATCATCCACCTTCAGCTTTGCCTATAGTGCATGCTTTTGGTGCCAAAAACCTGCTCATGCAGTGGCTGTCATCAGCTTGTTCATCCTTGCAAATCAAACACTGTGGCTGCTGAGCATCATCAGGACTAATGCAGGAAAATCCTAACTTTAATAGTCGACTCTATACTATAGTTTCTGTAGAAAATATAAATCAGTCCATTGTAACCCACAGCAGAAGTCAGCAAAGCAAATAGCCTTCTGGTTCATGGTTCTGCACCTCCCCTGAAGTCCTTGGGGAGGCCCGCCTCACACTTTGAAAACCACTAATCTACAGCTCTGTAGCCTTTGCATTTTTGTTTAAGAGCTATAAGTTGTACTTTGCAATACTACAGGAAAGCAGGGTGCAAAGAACTACTTTTATTGCAGTAGGGGTATGCACACAGAGGGCCTATAAAAGAGTCACAGTTCTCTGCTGGGACAACAAATATGGATGACAGCACATTGGTTGTTCTGCCATAATTTCATTTATCTTTTTTTTTTAATATTCCACATAAATCTAGGCACAGATGTATTTATGAATGCCGTGTTTGTGATTTGTAAAAGCAGGCTATCTGGGTGGGGAAACTTTCCAGTCTGCTCACTTTGATTGGCTACTATAGGTATACTGAATGGCAGCTTTTTCAAGACAATAGTGGAGCAGCTATTCTTGGATGTGCAGTGTAAAATCTATACTAGAAGATGGTGAGGGCGGAAACATCATAACTGTTGCTGAGACTGCCATTCTTCTGTCAAATATCAAGTGAGACATACCTGCTGTTATCATCATTTACACAAGAAAAAACAAACTGCAACTGCTCATGAGGAATTAATGCAAACAAACAGTTGTAGGGGATAGAGTGTTAAAATCGAAGGTGATGTCAGTATTTCAGAAGTTTTGAGCTCTTATGGTTGAAAAGTCCATGTGTCAATACAACTCTATCTCTGAGAAGTATTTGCTCACTCAGTATGTTGACCCCCATGTTGACTAAGCTTGAAAAAAGGGCAGAGAGAGCAACAAACCCAAAATATCTAACTGCACACGTCTGATGTCTTTCAAGAGTAAAGAGAGATTTTGATGATTTTTTTGAGAGCTTAATCCTCCTGAGTGGCAGCGCTGGAGTCCCAGAGTGGACAGGATGTTCACAGCCTCTTCTTTTTCAACATCAATAAGTCATTTTAAGAGCATCAGAAAACAAAAGGTGTTGATGTTTCATCCTCCTACTCACAGTCCTCTTTGTCTACCATCAAGGTTAGTTCAAGAGCCCGGGGAGAGAAACCATCAAATGATGCAGTTTGATGTGTTCTGTGAATATTTTCTCTTCACATCAGAAGGTTTGAGGAAAGATAAACTCGATGTTTGATGTGGACGCTGAAAACTTTTGGATGGTTGGACAAACCTCCAGTAAGGAGTTTGTAACAATAAACCAGAACACCAGTTTATTATTAGCAATGATAAACTGACCCTGTTTACACCTTACACTAACATCCATGCTGGGTAAATGGAAAATGGACTTGAGCTTGTATATTTCTAGTCTTCTAACCATTTAAAGCTTTTTTACACCACAGGTAACACTTACCCACTCACATCCAATCAGTCCACATGTAGACGAGGGTTGCTGTGTAGAGTCTCTGTTAGTTTTAACTAGGGCGGCAGTAATTGATTCTCTTGGTAATCGAGAACTCTAATAAGAAATATTGCATTTGTTAAATCAGTCACCTTCACTTGTTTAGAAAGCAATAGCACTGGACAAAGGAGAAATGAAGATGGGTACCTTAAATTAACTATTTTTAAATTAAAAATTGGTATTCACAGGTTCTGTAAAGAAAATATATTTTACAAAGTGCAATAAAGTTCTGGTGGAAATGTGCATTTACTAAAGTTAAGTGGAAAATAAGTTAAATAACTGCATTAAATTAGGTTATGCCATAAATGGGGTTAAGGGATCCTCTCCCAGGAAATTTCGGGTGCTAAGAGTTTATTTGTTACACTCACCAGCCGCTTTATTAGGTACACCTTACTCGGACCAGGTTGGACTATATTGACATGATAGCATAAGTTTTGTCAGCTGCAAATCCATGATGTTAGAATCCCGTTCCACCACATCCCAAAGGTGCTCTTTTGGATTAAGATCTGCTGGCTGTGGAGGCCGTTGAAGTACACCAGTGTTTCTGACAGCTATTTCAATTTCAGTCTTAGTCTTTAGATTAAATAGCTTTTTGTTTTAGTCACATTTTAGTCATTTCTACCTTTTATAGTTTTACTCTAGTTTTAGTAGACAAAAACTCAAAAACATTTTAGTCCATAAAAAGTCCTCACATTTTATTCCTAACTTTTAGTCCAAGCATTTATTCTTTTGCCTGGATCTGGTACCAAACCATCATAATGTTTTCTACGCCATCTGCCAAACCTGGGGTCCCTGCTTTCTACAATTGAGAGGCAGAATCTACAGATGCGTTGTGTTTTGATAGATATGATTAATTTTGAATTTGGACAAGAAACAAATTACAGTTTAGTCTAGTTTTACTTATCTTGACACTTTACTATTTTTGGCTAGTCTTAGTCAAGTTTTTTGCATGGGAAAAAGGGCTGTCAATAAACAATTTAGTCATAGTTTTAGACGACGAAATTAAAACTGGACTACACTGGACTCACTGTACTGATCTAGAAACCAGTTTGAGATGATTTGAGCTTTGTGACATGGTGCATTATCCTGCTGGAAGTAGCCACCAGAAGATGTGTACACTGTGGTCATAAAGGGATGGGCATGGTCAGCAACAATGCTCAGGTAAGCTGTGGCTGTGGCCCAGTTTTGGTGAGCTTGTGCAAATTGTAGCCTTGGTTTCCTTTCTTAGCTGACAGGAATGATACCCAACATGGTCTTCTGCTGCTGTAGCCCATCTGTTTCAAGGTTCCACGTGTTGTGCATTCAGAGATGGTATTCTCCATAACTAAGTTGTAACAAGTTGTTATTTGAGTTACGGTTGCTTTTCTATTATTTCAAACCAGTCTGTTCATTCTCCTCTGACATCAACAAGGCATTATCATCCACACAACTGCCGCTCACTGGATATTTTTCCCTTTTGCAGACCATTCTCTGTAAACCCTTGTGATGGTTGTGTGTGAAAATTCCAGTAGATCAGCAGTTTCTGAAATACTCAGCCCCGCCCATCTGGTACCAACAAGCATCCTACGTTCAACGTCCCTTAAATCTCCTTTGTTCCTCATTCTGAAGCTCAGTTTGAACTTCAGCAAGTCGTCTTGACCACGTCTACATGTCTAAAGGCATTGAGTTGCTGCCATGTGATTTGCCAGTCAGTCACATTAAGGAGCTTTAGCAGGTCAGTTTGAGCCAATTAAAAACTGAGTTTAAAATTCTAAGCTGTGGTACAAACTTTGCTAAACAGCATAAAGAGGAGCATAAACGGCTTGTCTCACTTCCTCCTCCTGACTAAAGCATCCAGCTGCTACAGCAGAGGCAGATTTGGCCGTGACAAAAAGAGAAATAATACTTCGTGATCTCCATCTTTGAAAAATATCTGTCACAAACTGTGTGAGCTCTCATTGTCCCTCACAGCTCTGCAAATGATTCTCTGGGGCTTTTCTTCATTCACTTGTGTTTGGCTCATTTCCTCTCTGAACAATAAAACTGTATTGATGGCCGACTGAAGGAGTGTCAGCAGCTAGGTTATTGCCTCCGTGCTAAACAGTGAGCAAAGCTATGCAGCATGTCTGTGTGATGAAAGGATGTCCTCGCTTTATCTTAGTTTGTGTCACTGTTGCATATTATGTATAAAGTCCTAATTTCTTCTACATTTCCAATTTTTCTCCCTATCCAGGATGTCAAACTCCTTCTTTCTGCACTGCTAATCTGCAACTGGCCTGTTGATTCAACTAAATCATGTTAATTTATGCATGTATAGTAATTACAGTCATCAGAATGAGCACTCAGATTTTATCACTGCTACTCAACAAACTGAACATTTATAAAATTGGACCAAAAATGTATTCAAGCCCTAAAAGGGTGGTTACTTTGAAGGAGAGCTGCACAGCAGTCTGTCATGTGTATAATAATTGATTGCAAAAGACATGATCTATTGATACAGATATTATTGAAAATTGCAAAGCTCTACTGAAAATGGTTACCAGGGCCTATTCCCCCTGCAAATATCAGGTGAGTATGTTTACATGCATTAAGTTGCCTAGTTTATTCTGAGTCTTTAGGTGTGATTTCTAGATTGCCAGCACCTGCTACTGCCACAGGTGAGCTTAAATGAACATCACATGCTTGAAATAAAATGATTTACCCATGGTTTTCAAAGGATGCCCACAGTTTTTTCAGGCCCATTTTTGAGTTTTATGTAAAATTATGTCAATCTTGGCTTTTTTCTTCTTCTTCTTTTATTTATTTATTTTTTTTTTTTTTTGCGTGTATGTGGGTGTGTGTGTGTGTGTGGGGGGGGGGGTGGGTGGGTGTGTGTGTGTTGTTCCAATGCACATGAAGGAAATAAACATGTATATACCAAAAACATTTGTAATTGCAACAATTTCTGGGAGAAATGGTGTATTTTCTTGAAAAGTTCCAGGGGTGCCAATACTTTTGTCTATGAATGTAACTCCAACACTGAGGACCGTTTCACTCAGAATGGAGTTAAATGTTGAATCATTCTCTCTCTGTGTGCTACTGTCATCAACAGAGGTGGAAAATAGCATCAGAGTATTGTACTCAAGTAAAAGTACAGTTACCCCGGTTAAAACTTACTTAAGTGGAAATAAACTGACTTCAGAATTTACTCAAAAAAGTATAAGAACCCAAAAACACTACTCAATCACAGTAATCTGAGTACATGCAATTAGTTACTTTCCAACCCTGCTTGTTTATGACTTGGTAAAAGCTGGTTAAATAAAGGTTGAATAAAAGCAAATAGTTTAAACTGACAGTAGTGCAGCTCACAGTTTGTTCCTGGCAGTGTTATTACAGTGCTACCCGTGAAAGTTGGGACACACTGTGATGTGTTGAACATGAAAAAAGAGGAAAATCAGGACAAAAAGTTGCAAAATAAAAGCAGCTCACAGATAAATAGCCTAATATCTCCTGAGAATTTACAAGATAAATACATCAAAATACAAGTTAAAATGCTTGTTCACCCAGCCCACATCACAGTAACAGCTCCTACACTCCTGAGAACAACAGTGAAGGAGTTTTCTAGAACTGAAGCACAGAAGTCACGGGCAGAGAAACAGATGACTGCAGACATGAATGGACCGCAGATAAAGGACTGGTCTGGCTGAGCTGTGGTCGCGAGATACTCCAGATACCCAAAAATATGTGTAAAAGTTGTTCCTAATGTAAACAATAACATTGTGATGTATTTGTAGCAGTTGACAGACGCATTTTGATGCTTCATAACTCTGCAGGGAGGCCAAGTGGATTCTTGCTAAACCAGAAACAAACAGCTTCCCATTAAGACAACAGCAAGTGGAATAAGAGGGTCATTAACAGAGTAATTAGTAAACAACATGTGGGCTGTAGTTTTCCTCACAGAGTCTCTCTAATCGTATTAGTCACCTAATTAATGAAGGGAAGCCACCTTTGTGTCTCCATTTTCGTCCTCCTGGTGAAGGGCCCTTCAGTTTGATGGCCTCCAGCTGCACCTTACTTAATGACACATGAATGGAAATCTTGCCATAATAGGCTCCATGCTAGTGAAAAGATGGGACAGTATCAAACAGTGATTAAATCTGTGTTTCTATTCTCACTGAGCAGCTGAAAAGAGAAAGGAGAAGATTGAAGAGGGGACAACAAGTAGCTAAAGGCCTAAATTTGATCAAACAAGGTGTGAGCCTTTTTGGTGTGTACTTTACCTTTCAAAACAGTAATAAGACTGAAGTCAGTAGATACCGCCATTGGGATTCAGTTTAGGTCAAGCCTGTCATTGAAGGCATGAGGAGATTCATAGATGTTGCAGCTGTAACTGTGTCCCAATTTAAGGTGCATTCACCTCCAGCTCTTATCAGATGGTTAAAATCGCTCTCGTAACAGTAAAAAAACATCTTTTATCTGAACATTGAATCCTGCTGTGAACACAGGCTGTCCTGTGACACGAGAGCTTGTTTGGTGCGGCACTGAAAGGCAATCCAGACGCAAAGAAAAGGCTCAGTTCAGGGCGCATAAAATAATTCCACAGGGATTCAGATAGTATATTGACATGCAAAAGAACGGCTGTAAGGGCTTGTACGAGTTAAAAAGTCCAGGTTTCATTCATCAGAAGTGCTTGTTACTCTGATCAGGCTCCAGATGAAATGCTGTGAGCGATAATTCTCCACTATGAACCCCTTTTTCTCTCCCTCTCCTCACTGGTCTCTGTATAGTAAACGTAGCTGCTGATGTCAGGTGTCAGCTGAAATAACTCCGCTGTCAGATCAGATATCATATCAATCTGTGCTATTTTACAGCCTAAAAGACAACACTTATATATACTGAGTCATCAACACCTATAAAGTCATCAACGGTGGATACTTTGTGTGATGACATCGGCGCCTGACGTATCCGTGCTCAGGCCTGGATGTGTTGAGGAGTGTGAGTGTGGGCCAAAGGGGGGACAGGGGAGGGGGTCAAATGGGCTTCAGCACGGTTAGAATACGGCACGGTACGGATGGCCTGGTGTGAGTACACCCTCAGTCTAGATCTGTACCCACACAATCATGGGGAAGACTGCTGATAATTGACACCCTGCACAAGGAGGGTAAGACACAGAAGGTCATTGCTAAAGAAGTTGGCTGTTCACAGAGTGCTGTATCCAGGAATAAAATGGAAAATTGAATGGAAGGACAAAATGTGGTTAAAAAAAATTAAAAGAAAAGAAATAGAAAAAAGTGCACAAGCAACAGTGATAACCGTAGCCTTGAGAGGATTATGTAGCGAAGCCTATTCAGTAATTTGGGGAGCTTCACAAGGAGTGGACTGCAGCTGGAGTCAGTACTTCAAGAGCCATCACACACAGACGGATCCAGGACATGGACTGGAATTGTTGCAAGTTGGTCTCCTCTGGCAAGAACTTTGTTGAGAGTCAACCTCATAACAAAGCAATGCATACAAATGGTGACTATGCACCATCATATCTTTCATCATAACTGCATGAGTAAATAAAACAATTAGATTTTTTTTTTAATGCTAAATGCATCCGTCCTCCAGAAGAGCTATCTAAGGCATACTTCAAGATATGTGAAAAAATTCAGTGCCTTTATTTTAAAATATATCAAATCTATTTAAAAACAAATGCCTACCTGTTTTCAGACCAGATAACTTCTTTTTAAGGTCTATTGGCAGCAGCAGCTTGCACACCTGTGATGGGTAACAATAGTTAGGTGAGAGTTTGGATTGCCCATCTTTAAAGTTCGACCTAATTGCTTACAGAACCAGAGGAGGGTCACTTTAGAGAAAAAAAGAGGGATGTGAAAAGGGAAATGGCATTCATAAGCATGAAGGAATGGAAAAAAATGTTTTGAAAATGAGTTAAAAAAAAAAAAAAACAAGAAAATAAAAGCAGTAGGAATACTGCATGCCACGACTCAAATCAAGTTGAACAACAACGGCTACATCTGGTAACTAGATCAGTAGCATCAGCATGGATACATACTGCCTACATCTTCATTTCTAGCAGAAATAAAACAGAAGACCATTCAAAGATGATTTTTTCATAATTCATAAAGTCATGCTTCCAGTGTACATCAGCTTGGATCTCAGCCCCTTCATCATACCAACATATTACAGATAAACATGTTTGTGGTTGCCTTCAAACTGAGATGTACTGCAGTCTGTCTGTGAACCAGCCCTCTGAAGGATGCATACTGAAGTGGGACATAAAGAGCACAGTCTAAACTGGCTCTTCTTATACAGCATCTTCATGATATTTGTTCTGAACTGATGCAATACAAACGAAAACCAGTTGATTTCATTGTTTGATGCTTTAGGTATGTAGCACAGCTTGCCCTGAGGAGATTCCCAGAGACGTTTCCATGAGCCAGGGTTAGAAGTGGGCTGTGTGTGCTGAAGCAGCACTTCCACCAACATGGGCCTGACCTTTTACTGAACTTCTGATTTAAAACTGCAAATGGGAAAGTGTTTAAGGTGCTTCTATAAATCTATTGGATTGTGTTTTGTATCCTGTCGTCTAATCAGCATGTAGTAGCCAGTTGTTGTGTATTGGTAGGGTTTTCTATTTGACTTTTGTGCCTTAAGTGTCTTTCTTTTTCAGAAACTCTGGTTTTTACACTTAATGATTTTAAAATGTGAGGGAAAGCCTTCTCACACCATAGGATTGAATCATTTACAATGTACTGTCTCAGTTGACAGTCAGTTATGTTGTAGTGTACTGTAAGGAAGGAGGCAAACCCCCAAAATCCACATACATGGAGTAGAACACACTAGAGACTGATCTTAGGAAGTCTGTGCAAAGATGGGCTGGAGAGGGAGCAATTTTCTCCACAGTGTAGTTTGTAATAGGATTGTGGCACAGGCAGAGTATGTGGAAATTAGAGGTAAAGGTTTGCCCCTGGTTTCTGCCTATTTCCAGGCGAATGAATGCTAGTTAAGACAGCCTTTCCAACATGGCGATAAGACTGTTAGACTATCAGAACCCAATAGTGAGACCACATTTAAAACATTTTAAAACATCAGCGGGCACGTACAACATCAAAAAGTTTTTGAGTTTCTGTTTGTGGAGTGAGGTTGTGGAACAGACTGGGGCTGGAGCTCAAGCAATGTCCAAGCATGATCCAGTTTAAAAAGCGGTAAAAACACATGGTTTTCACGGGGTACAGGGAGGAAGAAGAGCTTTAACAATTGGGTGTTTTCATAAATGATTTATGCATTTATTTATTCATTCTATTTATTTTCTATTTTTTGTTTTGTAAATACGTATTATGTAAATAGGTATGTTTGGGGAAACTGATTGTGATTGCTAATTGAGTAGGGAAGAAGGGGTAGGTTTAAATAAGCTAAGGCTTCATCCTACTTCTTTTCAGACATGTTGGGTTCATATTATTTTTGTTGTTTTGACTATTCTCATTGGTTTTGTTTGTTTTTTCTGTTTACTTTCTTGTGTTACTCGTACATGTTTGAAATAAAGCACTCACTCATTCATTCATTCATTCATTCATCCAGGTTAAAGCAGCATGATACACAAGGAGAAGCACTTGCTAAAACAACAAATAGTGGTCTTGAGTACAACACCAGGAAAAGGTGTTGAAATGGGAGTTGAAAGGTAGCAAAAGTGTGTTAGAAGTGGCAAAAACTGGATTAAAGTGGGAAAAAATGGCAAAAAAAAGGGGTTAAAGTGGAAAAAAAAAAAAAACAGGCACAAAAAAAAAGTAAAAAGTGGTAGAAATAGGTTAAAAGGGCCAAAATTGTGTGGAAAATTTGTTGGAATGGGATTTAAAAGTGGTAAAAATGGGTTGAACTGACAATAGTGGGCATAAAAATTAAGAAAAGGGGTAAAATTAGCAAAAGTGGGCGTAAAAATGTGCTTTAATGGGGTTTATCATGCCAATAATGCGTCAACAGAGGCAACAATAGAAAGTGGCAAGAATTGGTTTAGAAATGGAAAAAATGGAGTTGCAAAATGGGTTAAAATTGACAAAAATTGGTGGGAAAAGGTGGTGAAAATCGGATAAAATTTGGCAAAATTGTGGTGGTTTTCGTTTCTCTGGGTGTTATTTTGGTTTTATTGTGGCCACTTTTTGGTTTTGGTGTCTCTGTGCTTACCCTGAGGCTCCCTTCCCCCCCCCCCGTAAGCGCTGAGGTTGATTGGCAACACCTGACGCTACTCTGCAATCAAGCGCTCCCTCAAATCTGCTGCTCAGCCTCACCTCAGTGCCAGAGTATCCTAAACCTCTCACCAGTGGTATTCGGCTCCTCTCTCTAAGTGTTCTCACAAGCAATATTGAGTAATTTTGAATCTTTTTCGATGATGTCTCGAGACTAAACTTTTGTGTCCTCCTTTTTTCCAGTGCTTCACTCCCTGCCTCGCACCAGCCTAAACCCAGTGCACTCTCTATCACTGGAGCCCCTCACTCACCTGGACCCCTGGATTCCCCCCTCCTCCCTGCACTATATTCTTCATTGTTCAATAAAACCTTTAAAACTTCATCTAGTCTGGTCTGCCATCTGGGTCCAAAAATCCACATCCACCACAAAAATTGTTGTAAAGTGGCAAATGTAGGTAAAAAAAAAAAAAAAAGTGGCAAGATGAGTGGAATTTGTGCAGAAATTGATTAAAAGTCTCAAATAAAATCAACAAAATTGGCTGGTAAAAACATTTTTTTTTTAAATATTCTTAATATTTTAAGGCATCTGGCAACCCCCTCTAAGTAACCTGTTACCCTCAAGGGGGTCCTGACCCTCATGTTGAGAACCACTGATTTACTGGGCTGACTTACAGAGACTAACGACCAGTAATGCTCACACTCATATTCATGGGCAATTTAGAGTCACCAGTTAATCTGAAGAGCATGTTTGTGGTCTTTAGGAGGAAGTTGGAGAACCCCGAGAGAACCCATGCCCGCACTGGGAGAACATGAGAACTCTGCAGAGTAAGACCATGTCTGACCAGGGTTCAAACCAGGAACCTTTCTGCTGTGAGGCACCAGAACTAACCCCTGTGTGGCCTTGCAGCCCTGATCTGAATATACGATGTATTTTAAATAGTGAGGTAAATAAATATTGTAATTCAAGTGTGCATTGAATGACTGATGTAGCTGCAGCCCATCATGACTGTTGTTACCTCAGTAGAACATTTAAATATTCTGACTGAGTTCCTCCTTTTTCTTCCTCTGACAGGCGTGACCCAGTAACGTTAAATCTCATCTTTATATGAAGATTTCTACCAAAGAGTTGTATGACATTATATTTAACATATCCTACAACACAGACCTCTCCAGGCAGGCAGCTCTCACTTGGTGAGCGGCCATCTCTGCTGAGTTTGATTCACTGCTGACAGGCTTCTGACACATAACATTACTGCAGGAGGAGGCTGAAACCAAAGAGGTGACATCCTCGCAGTTGTGCCGACACCACGACATGTTTATTTATCCTTCAGTCTGATTTTCACATGCACCTGCTCCTCCCGCTCGGCTTTTTTCCCCTCTGTTCTATCCCGTAAATCTCTGCAGCCTGACTTCCAGACTGGAGTGTTGACAGAGCAACGCAGCATGTAGCAAACTGCCTCTGGCAATATATGAAAGCTTCTTTTCATCAGAAATGTCTTCGCTTTTCTGTTTTGTTGCTTCCGTGTTGTACATCCAATGACACAGCTAAGATCCTTTTTGTGTTTCAGCAGCACATTCCCCATGTTTGAACGATTATTTGCTAAGCTGTTGGGAAGTGGGAAAGGAAATCTTTTAATGCAGACAAACATGAAAACGTGGCAGCAGAAGAAAGTGATGTTCAGGAGGGAGTGTAATTTTTCATCCCTGTCTCTTTACTTTTTAACTTTTTGGCCCACTGCTCAGTCCCTTTGTTACATTTCAGGACAGATACACAAACCAAAGTCTTCAAAGGCCTCAAAGTTGTTGGCATGTGAACACAAACAGAGGGCAGATCAAGCAGCTCTTTGTTAATCCGCTCACTGACCAGCGATGGCGTCGGACCAGCCAAAGATTCCAGAGGGGCTTCGAAGATAAACATGGAACAAATGAATTCACTTTCTGCATTTTGAAACATACAATCAAAGTATTACTTTCCTTTTAGTCTAAAAGCTCAAGGGAAAATCTCAGTTAAACATGATTTCTAACGTCCTAATTGCTATTTTTCTGTTGCTATGGGCTACTTTTATTGAAACAAACACTGAATTGCATTTTGGTCTAAAGACTATACCTAAAGGCTGTGAAGAGATAAGCTAAATGAAGAAGGAAATGCAGTTTATAACAACTTTTCAAAAACCTTGAACAAGTTCTAGAAGCAGCCCATGGTTACTCCTAATGCATGCTATCCAGAATGAATGCACAAAGTAAAAATGTGCAGAAACAATGGTGGATGGGAACTCTAGTTCCTCAGTTGTCAATATCTCTGTATCATGGTGACAGAAATGTCTCAGTACTGTCACTGACATGTGATGGCTTGAAAAAGTAGGGCCAGAAGGGCAGAGTGTGTTTTAGTGAAGCAGCGTGAAAGGAAATGGGAACTACAGTTACTGTTGGCCTTTGCTTACCCATCATCCTCTGCACTCTACTTGTTGGCTTGATCTAGCCAAGAGGTGCCATGTTACTTGTACACCATGCACAACTGAACTGGCATAAAAATGCACTGCCAAGTAATGGTTTGGCCAGATATTGCAAAGTGACGTCTACACGCCAATGCACAAACACTGCTACAGTCTAAGCCAACAGTAGAATGACATGCTTTCCCAAAAAGCTCTACCTTAAGCCTGATTTATGCTTCTGCATCGCGTTGACAGCGTAGCTACACATAGCCCTCTGCTTCGGCGCGGACCTCAGGTCCCTCAGTGGGCGAACCAGTGTGGTAAATTCACACCCGACTCGTTAAGTGGGCGTACAGACCCCCTCTGTACTTCAACATTTGCAACAAAAGAATTTGTTCGTTGATATCGATGAGCTCCAACTCCAAACACACCCGCTCCACCTCAGTCGCCATTGTTTACTGTGACCCAAAGATAAACAAGGATTCGGATGTGACCCCTCTGAAACCACACACACAAAGCCACACCCCCCTAGCGGAATGGCAGTGAACTGCAGAGCGACGCGTTCCCTCGACGCAGAACTTCGAATGGTCAACGAAGGCGTCGCAGAAGCATAAATTAGGCTTGAGTCTTATCTGTCCACAAAATGTTCTCCTAGAAGGATTGAGGCTTACTCAGGTACATTTTTGTAAACTCCAGTCCAGTCTCCTGCCATAGTGCTTCATCTCGTTCAGATGATCATGTGTGGTTCGAGCTGACACTTTTGCACCCTGAGTCTGCAGGACAGCCTGAATTTGTGTGGAAGTTGACTGAAGATGTTTATCCACCATTCCAACTATCCTGCGTTGCATTCATTAGTCCATTTTTCTCTTCTGTCCACGTCCAGGGAGATTAGCCACAGTTCCATGAGTTATAAACTTCTTGATTATATTACACACAGTGGACGAAGGAATTTCAAGATCTCTGAAGATTGTAACAGGTGTTTGCTTATTATTGTGTAATAATAATGTAACAGATGTAATAGTTAGTAAATAGTGTAGGCTAGAAACAGAAGACTAAGAACGTCTGCTGGAGGGCAGGGACCAGTAAATAAAGACCAGTAAAAAGGGTATTTGAGTTATATGATGTGTATTATACAAATTAAAGGTGCAAATAGGATACCAACATTTACAACACTGCAGGTTTACAATACAGTTCAAAGAGTATGAAAACTCAATAGTCTCTGACGAATAGTTCGATCAACACACAAAAATCAAAAAGTCCTTTCTTCCACAAGTGTGAAGCAACGCATCACAACCTAGTCCGTCATGTTTATTGTTTAGGGTGGATTGTCCGACAGCGTGTAGATATCCGAGGAGTTGTAGGTGGATTAGATGCGTAGCTTCAAGTTGGAGGGAGAACAGAAAGACAGGCAGCACAGCCTCCTACCAAACCCTGGATAGTTGCACACAGAACAGGGAACGGGGTCAGCTCCAGGCCGATTTCGCTTTAAACCTTTCATAGGGCACCTGGCCTGTATACACAAACAGGACCATTAAGAACCACAAAACATTTCTTTCCTATTCATGTGTGTACATAACATGGTAATAACATGAAATGCTAATAGCTAAGCTGGCATTAGCATAGCTGCAAACATCATAAAATTTACTCTTGAGTACAAAAAATGCTTATGCAATACAACAGACCACATGTTAGCAAATAGCATTAGCATGCTAGCGTTAGCATACTAGTTAGCATTAGCTTAATCAACTTTAAATAACAAAATTATACACAGAATACACAGACAGTTTAATTAAACAACATGTTAGCATTAGTATGTAGCGTGTGGCTAATGCTAAGGTCATTGCATTCATTTGTGTTTAAACTCACCAGTTCAGTAAGCACAATGCACAAGACAAGACAAGATCCCCAGTCACAAGATGATCTATTTTGGTTCCTGAAGAGGGGTATACAAACTCTTAGTTTCAACCAACTTAAGATGAATTGTGAATTGTTTCAAATGTTTGGAGGTACTGACCTGTAAGCTGCTGTCCCTTGACTTCTCTCCCACACAACTGAAGGAAAGGAAGTCAGGGCAGCTTAAACATTACCTCCAAGGGATGTAATTGGATAACTAAGAACATGTGAACCTGTCATGTGGTGTGCATATGGGAGGTGTTGAAAACCAGTACCAGATTGGAATGGAATGGATTGGATTTCATCACTTGAATAGGTGGAAAACTAGCACTGGCCTACAGGGAATGGATTGCAACAGGAAATGGAATTAAACCCTGGGTTACAAGATGGTCTTGTAACTTGAGATTGTTCATATTTTCCACAAGTTTGCTTCGTAAGTCCTCAGACAATTCTGGACTCTTCTTTCTCTTCTCCATGCTTGGTGAGACACACACAGGAACACAAGACAAAGGTTGAGTCAACTTTTATTCATTCTAACTGGCTTCAGGTGTGATTTCTAGATTGCCAGCACCTGTTACTGCCACAGGTGAGTTTAAATGAGCATCACATGTTTGAAATAAAATGATTTACCCACAGTTTTAAAAAGATGCCCATATTTTTTTCAGGCCCATTTTTGAGTTTTATGTAAAATTATGTCAATTTTGGCTTTTTTCTTCTTTTTTTTTTTTTTCTTTTTTTTCTTTCTTTCTTTTTTTTTTTTTTTGTGTTGTTCCAATGCACATAAAGGAAATAAACATGTGGATACCAAAAACATTTGTAATTGCAACAATTTCTGGGAGACATGGTGTATTTTCTGTACAATTTCCAGGGGTGCCAATACTTTCACCCTTGACTGTACAGCATAGAGTCAGTGCAGTATAAACAAGACTTTAGGCTTATTTTCAAAATTAGGATCCTCAAAACTCAATCAACAGCTCCCATTATAATTAAAATAAGGACAGGGTGTAGTCATTACAAGTGTTGTTTTACTTGCAGTGACTAAGCCATCAAAGAGATGCAGCCGACTTTAAATATCACCGGAATGATGATTCTGAATGAAGTCTTAAACTTCTTAGCTGTCATCGATTAAGGGAAGCTTGTTAGAGGATCTGCTTTAGCTCTCGGCATGGAGAACCCCCTTAGGGTCCTACAGATAGGAGGACTTAAAGAAACAGAGAGCAAAGGGCGGGAAAGAGGGAAAGCAAGTGTGTGAATGAAAACAAAGATGAGGATTAAGGATTTATGGGAATACAAGAAGAGTCTTATGTGGTCCTGCTACAGGAAAGCATTTCTAAAGAGCATCCATTACACATCAGACAGGTGCATATGATATATATTCTAAATTTGCATGATGAGAAAGACCAGCTGCAGGGAAATACTGAAGAGACTAGTCCAGGGGTTCTAAGCCTTTTCAACCTGCGACCCCCAAAATAAAGGTGCCAGGGAAGGGGGACTGCCACAGTACCTGAAGGTGGTTGAACACAGCCTGGCATTTAAAACTAGTTGTGCAGACAAGGCTGTCCATGAGGGGGGATAAAGGGGAGAGCTCTCTGGGGCCCAGCCAGACTGGGCTTTGATTATAAAGTTACACTGTGATATCTATACTTAAAGGGGACATATTATGTAAAAATCACTTTTTCAGGGTTTTCTAACACAAATATGTGCCCCTGGCCTGTCCACAATCCCCTCAAATACCACAAAAATCCATTCTCTCCCCTCTCTTTCTCCACCTCTCAGAAAATGTGTGCTGAAACAAGCTGTTCTCAGACTTTACACCTAGTGACCTCACCAGGGGCGTAAGCACCCGCCCCCAGGTTTGGTTGGACCAAATCCCAGTCAGGTCCTGAACTTTGGATGAAAGTGTCTTTAACATCTGGAGTGCTGCATCCATTTTCTGAGAGGGGTGTGGTCAGGGGCGGAGTCAGACAGCTAATTACTATTTAAAGCCACGGACACAGAAATGGCTCGTTCTGAGAAGGGCTGAAACAGAGCGGTTTTTAGACATGCAAAAATCCAATACTGGAGTGTTTTTTCAGCATCAAAATTCACAGGCATGTTTTGGGGATCTCTGAGAATAATATAAACTTATCTTAAAAGGGTAAAATATGTCTCTTTTAAAAGCGATCTTAAAATGTAAATCCCTTTTCTTAAATGGAATAAAAATAGGTTAAAAGTGGAACAGTCTCTCGACAATTGAAATGTAATCAGGCCCCAGAGCTTAAATACAGAGAAGCTGACTTTTACATTGGAAGAGAATGCCATCTAAATCTAAGAAAAAAATGGGCCAAAACATCAAGATAAACAGCGAACCGCAGCTCCATGAAAGTGCTAACGTTCGCTTCCTGACAGCTAGCAAGTACTGCCAACATGGATGAAGGGGACGCTCCCGTGAACCTGATTCTGACCCTTCAAGAAATATTCAACTTTAAAAAATTTGGTTGAAAAAGTGGTGAAAGTAGCCTAAAAAGTGTCGGGAATGGGTTTGAAGGGGCAACAATGGGAGGAAAATGTCATGACCCAGTTTTTGATTTGTTATGTTTCTGAGTTTCTCTTGTGTTTTCCTGTATTTCCTTCTGTGTATTTTTCATGGTTCAAGTTTTTATTTGTACTTAGGCTTCCATAAGATTTTTCCTAGTTTTTACTTCTGGTATTTTGTGAGTGTTGGCATCTGTTCCTTGTCCGCTGTGTTTCATGTCTAGTTTAACTCCCTGTGTTTGTATTTGTTTCCGTGCTTCCCTCCTAGTGTTTCTTATGTTTTGGATATATTTCCCCTTGTCCAGTGCTCTTGTGCATGGTGAAGTTTTATTTTGTAGTTTCATTCCCTTGTGTGTGATTTAAGTTTTCTTCCTGCGTGAGTTTCCCTCCATGTTGATTACCCTCACTAGTTTCACCTGAGTCTCGTTAGTCACACCTGTCTCTGTCTGTGATCCCTCCCTGTGTATTTAGATTCTGTTTCTCCCCGTCTTTGGTCAGTTCATTGTTTGATGTTTACGTTGCCTGTCCAGTTCCTCCTCATGTTTTTTGAGACCTCTGTTACCTGCTTAATTGTTTTCGTGTATTGACAAAAGTTTTTATTGGAGTTTTTCCTTGGCTTTTTGTTGATTAAATTTGGTTTGATTTATCAGCACTTAGGTCCACTTTTTGAGTTTTTTGCCACAACATGACAGAAAAGGTAACAAAATAGCATCTAAAGAGTGAGAAAAATTGGTCTAAACTGGGAAAAAGGTTAAACTGAGGCAGGCAGAAAAGCAGAATGTGTCAGAAATGGTTTAAACTGGGCAGAAAATACTTAAGTGGTGAATTAGGGTTAATTATGGCAATAACAGGTTGTGCCGTCTAATCGGCTTAATTTAAGTTGGACTTTTATTTTGAAAAGAGGTCTTTTATTTTGAAGCCTGTTTTGTATGCTTAGAGGCATGTGTCATTTTCTGTCAGCCATTTTTTGATGAAGCCAGCTGAATGAGACCTCATGCAATGCTGTAGACACCACAGAGGCAATGTCGTGAGTAAATACATGAATATTTTATGTTTGTAGTTAGGATTGAGGTTAGACAACTTACTCTAAACTTTAAAACACTTCATTTCATGTGGTTAAAAACGTTTATTTACATGCATTATGCATTTTAAAAGAGTTCATGTGGTCATGTGGATCTTTAAGTATTGTATTCTGTGTGTTACAGTTTTCACTCTGTCTTTGTACGAAGATGTTAAGAGCCACAGTAAAGAGCAAAGTAATGCTAACTACGACTCAAGTCATCTTTTCAAAGAAGAGTTTAGCTGGTTGTATAGCTTCAGCTGCTACGCTGAAGTGAAGACAACATACAGGTCAACAGAGATGATAATAGGTGGAAAACAGAATTTGTTTTGAAGTGGCAGAAAATTGGTGGAAAGGGTTTAGAAGTGAATAAAATGGCTAAAATTTTAAGAAATGGGCAGAACAGGTGGTGAAATGGGATTAAAAATTGGCAAAAATGTGTCAAAAGTGTCAAAAATTGCTGGGAAAAGTTAAGGAGAAAGAATAAAAGTGGTAACATTGGTGTGAAGTGGCAAAAAAAAATTGGTAAAAAGAGGAAAAAAATCAGCAAATTGAGCAAAATGTATTAAAAGTGTAAAAATTGGGCGGGAAAATTCACACAAATATATACTTCAACATTAGAATCCAAAGAATTAGAGGGCCCAGTCTTCGGTTTGTCAGGAGTCCACCCAATATGTCAATATGCTGGTATGCAGAACTACTTTTTACAGACTTTTTTATACATTACTTTGATTTTAACATACATCTCACCCAGTGACCGTGTTTTATTTTACATTTACTTATTTTATGCATTTTTTTTTTTTTAATTGATTAAATGTAGAACTTTTGCATTATTTAAGGCATCTGACAACCCCCCTGTCAGTATCTTGCAACCCCCCATGGGGGTTGAGAACCACTGCTTTATTCCAGAATGTGGATAACCATGTTATCCAGGCCTTTAAAAATGTCTGCAGCCCTTCAGGACTTGTGTTTTTTGGATGGTGGTTCTGTTCCTTTTTCCATCCACCATAGACTTCCAAGTAGGACCTCAACACTCTTTTTGCCTAACACCACCTGACAAGTCATTTGACATCTGAGAGAGTTCAATATATTCTTAAACCTTTAGGAATCCTCTTTTTTCCTGCCCCCAAATGTCATGAATAAAGCACAGAGCACAGTCAGCAGCTGAGTGGCAGAGGGGTGGAAGCGGTAGCCAGGTCCCATCCATCACTGTCGCTGAGCGGTCCACACACAGAGAAACACAGACGCACGAATCACAGAAAAACACTCACGCGGGTTTGTCAGCAGGATGCGGGCTGATAGCTGCGTGTTAGCTCAGAGATACGGGAGATATGTGGGGGGGGGGCACGTTTGTCTAAAAGAGGAGAGGGAGGGGGCTCTCAGGGGGAGAATGTCTGGAGAAGGGGTTTTTGATTAGATCAGCCACCATCACTGTAAGACTGACGCTGGTCAGGTATTAGAAAAATGGCTTCATCTGTGCTGGGTTGCTCACTAATTCCTAGGTCTTGAAGGACCAATCTATCCAGTTTAATTCATCTAATGGTTGAACGAAGATCCATCCTATTAATGGGAAGTCAAAACATCACTCCTCCAGAAGATATGCCTTTATTTTGAAATTCCCGCTGCTCATCTGATTCACAGATTTTCCCGGCTACACAATTTTTGAATTTTCAGTCAATATCATAAGACAGATTTGCTTTGTTATGCACTTAGCCTCATCACTCAAGAATCCTCTGCTGTCATAAGTTAAATGATTTAAATAGAAGCTGCAGTAGTTTTGACAACTTTTTAAATGTCCTGAAGTAAAAATAAGGGCAAAGAGGAATGGAAATAGAGGAAATGTTGCATGCAGATCATTGCAATCTGCTCCCAATACTTGCAACTGTAATACACACTCTGGTCCTCCTCCAACGCGTGCAAGAAACACCAGCCAGCTGTGCTCTGCTCAACATTTAAGCCTGGTCTATTTTTAGCAGATCCCACTGCCAAAGCACATCCAACCATAGAGATCAAATGTACCATGACAGAAACAAGACTGCTCAGAGCGTCTGGTTGATGAGACGGACTCCTGGCTGTAAATCTTATCTCTATATTAACATTATGTCTCATCCTGGGACAAACCACAGTCACTACTTAGTTTGTTGGTTACATTTGGAATATAACATCATGGACAAAGAGAAGTTTTCTAAAATACATAGGCCCTTTAATTTCCTGCTATACTCACCCATAGAAGTGAAAAAAATACAAAATAACCTTAGAGTAAATCAACCAGAGGAAGGCAAAGTGATCCGTTGTTTCATGCTTCTCTTAGATTGTACTCTATTGTGAATGAGTGACCTCACCATTTCCATGTGAACCAGTAGATCTTCTATGATCTTGTGATCTCTTGTCTCCAGCTTCTCAAAGCTGTACTTCAAAAACTCATAGTTGGATCAAAGTTGGATCAAACAGCTGCACAAACAGCATGCTGCAGACACAGATTGTGTGGAATTAGAGGGTTATAGTTATCATTTTTAAACCCAAAGGCTATTAACAGTAAACAGGGCAGTATCAGTCATGACCATGAGTGCTGACTGAGATCATCTTTACAGGACAGCTATTCTTTCCTGTTAGGAGTTTTTTTTTCAGTCAAAAAGTCATCCTTCAAATGCATGAACAAAACTAAAGTAAATTCCACAATGCTGTTGAAAACAACACACCCTATTTGGACAAAACAAATTTGCCAAACCTGTTAATTATCGAATTTGGGTATGCAGTCTCCATTTGCAAACATTTGTGTCACTAAATAGGTTGTCCTGAAGAGCTCAGTGACTTCAGGTGTGGTGCTGTGATGTATGCCAGTGGTTCTCAAACTGGGGTCTGGGGACCCCTGGGGGTCTATGAGCCACAGCTCGGGGGTCCGCAAAATAATCTGAAATAAATTATTTAAGTAATGCCATGTCATTAAAAAGCAAATAAATAGATATAGGGACCACAACACTATAAAACAACCACACTAAACCAATGACTCACACATAAGTCAGCTTTGGGCCAATAAAAACTCAGATATGATTGTGACATATCACGTAAATCTCCCACTCATCACGCATCAACTTCTTTGGTCAGGATGTATTTGGTGTGCAGATCCAGCTAGCAACTATGGGTACATATTTAAGCATTATGCAAGGCCCAAACCAGCTAAACTGAGAACATCTGATGGCAGCTATATTGAGTTTGGTTTTATTGAGAACAGAAATGGAAGACCCAAATGTGTTCAGTGTCTTCATGTGAAGTCCATCCCTGCTGGAAATTTCACAGTCAACTGTCATTGATATTATTATAAAGTGGAAGAGTTTAGGAACAACAGCAACTCAGCCAAGAAGCAGAAGACCGCATAAATTCACAGAGCAGGGTCAGCGGCTACTAAGGAGCATGATAGGTAAAAGTCACCAACACTGATTCCATGGCTGAAAAGTTCTGAACTTCCACTGGGATTAATGTGCTAACTATGCGGCAGGAGCGTCATGCAAAGGGTTTCCACTGTCCTGCAGCTGCATGCAGGCCTCACATCACTAAGTCCAATGCAAAGTGTCAGATGAGGTGGTGTAAAGCACACCATCACTGGACTGTGCAGTGGAAAAGTGTTCAGTGGAGTGACCAATCATGCTTCTCTGTTTGGCAGTCAGATGGGCAAGATTGTTCGTATTATTGTTATTATTATTCATATAAATATTTAGGTGTACACCTGGATAATAAGTTGGACTGGTCTAAAAACGTAGACTTCATCTACAAAAAGGGGCAGAGCCGCCTCTTTTGCCTCAGAAGACTCCGATCAATAGACATCTGCAGTAAGATGCTGCAGATGTTTTATCAGTCTGTGGTGACAAGTGTTCTGTTTTATGCTGCAGTCTGCTGGGGAGGCAGTGTAAAACACAAGGATGCAAGGCATCTGAACAAACTGGTTAAAAAAGCTGGCTCTATGGTAGGAATCAAATTGAACTCATTGGAGGATGAGGTGGAGAGACGCGCACTGAGCAAGGTGAAGCCATTCTGAGAAACATGGATCATCCACTTCATATCTCCCTCAGTGAGCAAAGAAACAACGGTGGTGGACGGCTCCTATCCCTGCGCTGCAGGACAGAAAGATTTAGAAAATCTTTCATACCATCAGCTATTAGACTTTATAATTCTACAGTAAACAGATGAGAATCCCAGACGATTGAATTTCCCTTCAGGGATAAATAATGTTCTTGTATTGTATTGTATTGTATTGTATTGTGCTTGGCAGATGCCGGGAGAACGTTGCCACACTGCGTTGTTCCAACTGTGAAATTTGGTGGAGGAGGGACAATAGTTTGGACTGTTTTTCGGAGTTTGGGCCAGGCCATTGGCCAATCTTAATGCTTCAGCATACCAAGACGTTGTGGACAATGCTATGCCTCCAACTTCGTGGCAACAGTTTGGGGGGAGGCCCTTTTCTATTCCAGCATAACTGTGCCCCAATGCACAAAGTAAGGACTATAATGGCATGGGTTGATTAGTTAGGAGTGGGAGAACTTGACTGATCCAAAACAAGCCCTGGCCTCAGTCTAACTGAGCACCTTTGGGATTAACTGGAATGGAGACCACAAGCCATGTCCAACATCGGTGCCTCTGACCTCAGAGATGCTCTACAGAATGAATGGATATAAACTCCCACAGAAACAGCCCAAAATCTTGTGGAAAGCCTTTAAAGAAGAGTGTAGGCTGGTAAAGATGCAAAGCAGGGGGGCAACTCCACGTTTAAGTGCACATATTTGAATACAGTGTCATTACAGTCCCTTTTGGTCTGATGGTCAGGCTGCCAAATATCTTGCAGCAGTTCATGCTTGCTGTCATACACAGCTTTGCACTGCATCAGGCAGATTTGATAATTCCTTTGCTGTATTCTAATGAGCCTCATAGCATTTTCACTAGACAAACTATGTCTCCAACATATAAATCAGTGGCTGGAACAGGGTTTCAGCTGGAAATACAAGAACCAACTTGTTGATCATTTTAGCTTTCTTCAATTCTTCGACTTTGCCTCCATTTCCTTCATCCCTCTCTCATCCCTCCTTCTCCTTACTCTCACTGTCATCCCTCAAGCTTTGCTTTGTCTTGCTATCACTAAGCAATCACCTAGGTCTTTTAAACAGGAACATTGGGATCGTGATGGCACTACAGAAGAGCATTAGCTCTCGCCATCAAGGCAGAAGCAGCCACCATGTCTACTGACAAAGGCCAGCTGATGGGCTCAGGGAATAGTCCATCCCACTTGGCAAATAATGGAGGAAAGGGCTCAGACCCACAGAAAAAGCCGGGGTGAGGTGTGTTCTGCTTTTTCAGAGGTTGCCATTTTGCACTTTGTTGCATATATTTGTTGGTTCTTTTTTTTTTTTTTTAAGGGCATTGTGAGCGCACTTTTGCTCATACTGCCTATATCTCTCCCTTCTACCTTGCTGCATGCTATTCTTTAAAACACTCAAGACTTTATATTCTGAATCCAACTATTGAAAGCTTCTCTTTTGTTTGATGATGGGAAGCATAGAAATATTCAGAGTAAGACAGGAGATAAACATGCTTTTCAATGCTGCATAAGCATACACAACAGGGTGCATTATGAATGGTATTTGTTGACATACTTTGCTAAGCACTTTGCATGTTCCTGGAGGATACTTCAGGAGAGCACACCAGGAAGCTCAGACTATGCAGCTACCACAAGTGGGGGATGTAAATGAAAGACTTGGTCGCACACAAGAGGCTTAAAGTAAGAATCTTTACAAAATGATGGCAGAAAAAAAAGCGGCAGCTGCATGCATGAAATATAAGGTGGATGAAATACCCTATCTGCACCAATCTGACATGTCTCTCTGTTCACAGACATAATGCTCATGCCCATACTTTTGCTTTTGCAGGTTTCCATCGGGATTCCCAAAATGCAACTTACCTATCTTTAGATATTTTAATTTGCATGGATGTTGCAGTGAATTTGCAATCTTTCATCATACAGATAATTGTGAACTTGTTCCATAAGCTTGTCTTTCAGATTCTCTGCTGCAGTGCTGACCTTGTAACATAGCCTCTCTCTCTGCCCTTTACCATTCATTTGCATAATGCCACTGCAAAATTTCTTTGGCAGCCTGTCGTTAATGCATTAGTTAAAAGCAGGTATATCTTTTGCCTGATGCAAATGGCTTCAATAGTAGTTGCATCGGTTTGGTTTCTCTAAAACAGTGTTACTCAACCCTGATGAACCAAAATGCCAAATTGTTGAAAAATACCTCTGCAAGAGCCACAATCTAAGTGGTGAAAAGTGAAAAAAACATCTTGAAGTTGCAATAAAAATGACTTAAGTGACAACAATGGTCAGAGAACAACAAAATTGAGTGAAAATGGGGGAAAAAGTGGAAAAAGCGACAGAAAGTAGCAAAAACAGGTGAGAAGTGACAAAAAAGGTCAAAAAGTAGCAAAAAACTTGGCAAAAAAGGAGAGAAAAGTGACTTAAATGAGCGAAAAACAGTCAATATTAGCAAAAATAGCAAAAAAAAAAAAAAGGAAACAGTAATTAATGGCAAAAGGTAGTTCGAATGGGCAAAGAATGGTGAAAAGTGGCAGGATGGGATAAAAGTGGCTAAAAGACATTGCAAAAATGGAGTTGAAAAGTGGTATTAAATGGCAAAAGGTAGCTTAAATGGGAAAAAATTGGAAAAAGTGGCAAGAAAAAGTGGCAAACATGGGCAAAAAAGGGAAACAAGTGGTAGTGGTAATAGGCAAAAAGTGTCAAGAAAATGGTGAAAAGGGGCAAAAATGGGGGAACAGTATTCCAAATTAAGAGCCACAATTAATCACAAAAGAGCTCCAGAGCCACACGTTGAGTATGACTGCTCTAAAACCTTAATTCACTTTTGGGAAAGCCAAACTCCGGCCACAATTTGAGCAGCAAGTGAGGAAGTTGAAGTATCATTATTTAGGGACTTGGTAAGGAGCACTCTGGCACCCACTGAAGATCTTTGAGTGCAAAAGCAACACCCTAAAACACACAGACATTGTGCATTTGTTGACAGGCAGAATGCCTCGTAATGTTTGCCTCATAACAGAGTGAGAAGCCAAGGGCCATGTAGACTGTGCACAAAATAAGTGGATTTCTTGCACAAATTATAACTCTGCTAGTGTCTACTAATTGCCTAAGTCATTTTTTGGCCAAACTGTGATTTCTGGCTAACTTTACTCTCCTAACACTGCTGCATCATCCCACCTTTGTTCCAGCCTATCAGAACGCTTGTTACAGTCCAAAATCACTATCTGCCTAAGTCATCTCTTAGACTTAGGCATTTTTGACGCTACATTCAAAGATGGCAGATCACATGAGAAAGAGGGCTCTGCTGACCACAAGTGAAGCATCTCTTCTCTTTGATTCATCTGGTAAACTAGTTTATTTCTACAACATTCTAGACAGTAAATGTACTTTCAGTCAATCATAGGGGTTAGGAACTGTGTGTTTAAATTTTAATCACATTTCTGCAACAAGGTACAATGAAGTAGTGTAGGAGCTAGCTATCACTAGCAAAATCTTACAAAGAATAATTGTGTCATTTCTGGTTAAAACAAATCTCTTTACACTTAAAATAAGACATATCACCTTAAAAAAGTAACTTTTTTGGGACATTTTTCACTAGTTTCAAGCAAATTGTCAAGTGAATATTTGCTTTTTATTTTAAGGGTAAAGAGATTTGTTTTGACTAGAAATGAGAGAAGTATACTTGGTAAGATTTTGAGTTTTTGCAGTACACCTGTTCATTTAACATTGTGTTACTGTGTTAAAACACTCAGCAGAACTTGTTGTCTTGTGCTTCAGGGTCAGGAAATGAATTTGGAGAAGGACTTAGAGAAGGATTTAGATGACAGTAGACCTGAGAAAGAAGAAAAATGACCAGTGCCGTCACTAGGATTGAAAGACAGGAGGGGCTTAGCCCCAAGGGCTGCAGGTAATGCTTGTCATATAGCGTTTAAAATGCTTAATTAATTGATTATTAGTTGTAGATCATTTATCAGGACCAATGATCCAGCTCACTCTCTTTTCCTTAGAAGAATGTCCTTTCAGCCTTTAGAAAGTCTTCCTTTTTTTCTAATAACAGCCTGAGTGAGTTGGTATTATATACTGGAGTGATTTCATGGAAAAGTTATAAAATATGTAGTTTCAAAACTCCTCTCTTTCTTCTTTCAGGCTGTGCATGCTCTCCAAATCAAACTTATTTAGTTTATTTCTGCCTGCCACTGATATTTCTGTGTCTAAAGACAGTCTATACCAGTGGTCCTCAGCCTTAATCTACCCATGAGCCATATTGTCTTAAAATACTTTAGAGAGAGCCACATTCCAAAATCGGGGATGTAAGAAGATCCATAGATCAGCTGATCCATGGTGGAAATAAAATGAAACAGTGAATTGTTGGATTATTCTGTAATTAAGTGAGTGAACATCTTTATAGTTTTATAGGAAAAGAATATGTTACTAATAATGAGCATATATATTTTTTTATTTATGCAAGTCCCACCTGGTCTAATGCCATGTTAAAATAGTAGTTTGAGCTCTGAGATGCTTTTCAAAGAGCTGGTGAATTAAGGTTGGCCATTTGGGTATTTATGTACTGAAGTTCTGTAGCTCTGTTGAACTTAAAAGAGATGTTTTCTATTTTCTTTTCTCGAACTAATTATTAATGCTTTTAGCTAAAGGAGGAGAGGTCTCATATTGGTCTTTGCCCTGGGCCTCAAAAAGATTAAAACCAGCCCTGCCTCACACCTGCAGCTCTCATGGACACATCGTTCCACCTCGCCTCATTCAGTAGCTTTGGTTTCCTGTTTCTGCTCTCCTCATTAAAGATCAAGTAAAATACTCATGTTTGGACAAGTTTCATTATATTACATTATCTCAACATGTAATCCGTGTGTGTGAGGGTCACTGACGATGCGTATTGCAATGATCAGTTGTGATACTTGGGAGAGCATGTATGGGAGAGTGTGGGCAGGAAGCGACTGAAAAAACATGTTGAAACGAGGGCATTAAAGCTTCAGTTTGAACACACAACAGCACACCTCAATGACTGAGCTTACTGAAGACACGCACCACCAGCAGACTTCCTCTGCTCTCCGTCACACGCACCCAACGATAATGATACACGGATTAAAAGGCAATAAAGGTTTCATGTAGACTTGGCACTAAGCCACATGTGAGTGGAGAGGCATGGGGGTATGTTTAGGAAAGTAAAACAACTTTGGTTATGTTTTGTTTGTATTTATATGTAAGAGAAAAATTGCCTAAGTCAGTGGCCTAAGTCACTTTTCTTTGTTATGAAATCAATGTTGTGTCTTTTTCTTTTTGAAAACTTGTTTACATATCTGGTTGAAATCACAGTTTAAATACCAGTTGAAAATACCAATGCGCTTGGTAAAAATTGTGTTTTTTCTTGTTTTCTGAAAATGTTCAAATATGACTTATGCAATTATGCTATTAGGCTAACGATACAACCTTCAAACTACTGATTTAAGACCAAGAACGTTACATGTGGTTTCTTTAAGAACACACTCACGCTAGTCAATCTGTACCATGCCTGATCACATCTGAGCCTAGAGTCCAGTATGTTTGACCAGTATGAGTATGCTCTTCCATGCTTGGGCGCGGCACACTTCCCTGGCCCCGGCACAGAAGGACGAGGTGGGCCAAAGCACGGCATGAATGCAAGTGGAGGAGCACGAGTGTGGGAATGTGACGTGAACCTGACATACACAAAGAGGTTTTGGGAAAAGAGAGATAATTTGGGAAAAAACTGATTTGCAATATTTACAAATTAAAATATCTCTCTACATGAGGCAGCTTCTGTGTGCACAGCAGACACACAATCCAGAAAGACAGAGGCTGATAGAGATGGTAGATTTTTCTAGAGAGATGGAGAGAGAATGATGTGTTTTAAGTTGATTTTAACAAGTTGCAAAGATTTTAGCGCATAAAAACTCCCTCATCTGCACACAGCTCCACTATGACCTCTCATCCTAAAGGAGCCAGGTCCTTCCCGTATTTCTTTCATAGTCGGGTCATAACGAATGTGAACGATGTTTGCCTTGTATACAGAAGCTTTATCTCCTGAGTAAGCCACAAACAGCAGCTCCCGCCATTACTGCGTAACAGAAAGTCTGCTACATGAGCAGACGTGTTTATCTCCCGACTGATTTAACCCATCATTATCCCCAAAATGTGATGCAAAATTAAAATCAAACTCCAGATTAGGCGCTCTGGTGTGGGATAAATCTCTGCAACTGACCTTTCTCTTTTGCTTTCTGTCTGTGTTAATGCATCATTCAGCATCAGATGTGTGACGTTGGTGCGTGACGCCTCCATGCTCAGGCCTAAATGCAGATTTACAAGTTTGAGTGCGCCCTAAGGTGTAAAAAGTAACATAAAATGAAAACTTTTCAACATTGTAACTCTGTGTTGGTTTTTTATCAGTGTACGCATTTTTACTGGAGGCTGAAACTTTCAATGTTGATACATGAACATAAATATATCCTGACCTATTCTGAAAGGCAGCAAATCAAAGGATTGTTCTCCTTCACTTGAAGAAGGCATAGACCGTGGAAGAATTAAGCCTGTCCTGAGCCTAGTTGCTCCTTTGTCTGAGGGTTTATTGTTGCTTTATTTTGATCTCAGATGTAAAGAAAGACATTAAAAGTCTTTAACCCAGGCTGCCCTTCACTTTTTAAAAAGCGTCATGTGATTTCTTGCATTAGTGTTTTTATTGATGGTATAATATGCGCCTTTTGCTGATGTACTTAGTGCTTGCTGTATGAATAATTGCCCTCAAGACATAATAATAAAATATTTGATCCTTGATCCTACAAGGGCACAGGGTTTCCTCAGAAACAGCCAGGGCCGAGACACACAAGGCCACAACACCTCTGCAACAGCCTGAGGCAAAAGAAGAAGAGGAGTGCAGTTATCTTCTCATGTCTGCATCCAAAGTAGGTCTCTACAGATAAATGTTTAGGATCTTTGCAAGAGTAGCATGCTGGCTTCTTCATCATAACTCTGCCCAACGTTTCTCCATGATTTGTTTAGTCTCACACAATTCACATTTAAAAGCATTCCCCATCACATTGTCAATCATAGAGTCATGAATTCCTGCCATGAGTTGTGCTTCTAAGTACACAGAGAGCGTACATACAGTACTAGTTGTTTAAGAAGGAAAAACCCACAATGGTCACTGAAATAACTTGAAACTGAAAAAGTAATAATAGATACAATTTTACTAAAAATCAACTAATAATCGAAATCTGACATTGTTGCACAGTCTTTTGAGGAAATCACTGCAATCATGCAATTTCTGTAACTCTCAGTAGCTGGGTTTCCATTACAGTTCTTCACAAAATAAAAGTGATAGTTCTTAAATTTTGATTAAGTACAATTGCGCTTTGAATGTGTTTCCATGTCGTTTCAAAGGGAGTTTTGTGCATGGGCCTTGCAATTCTCATAAAATCTCATCTTGCGTGAATCCACTGCAGGGAAGCTTGACGCTCAAAACCTGTTGCGTGTTGGTACAGTTTTGGTTACATCTATGGCGGTTGCCTTGATAATTTTGAACAAAAGACAAAGGCAACGGATGATAGTTCAGAGGTAAAGTCCGTATGTATGGCAAAAGCCACGTATAAGGGTAGAAGTATGATGTTAAGAAAAGTCTCGTCTCTTCTTCTGTCTACACCCACCGTGCCATGTTGTCTCGGAGTGACTGATCATGTGACACCATACGTCACGTCCCGTGACTTGTAAATCCGGAAAAAGTGTTTCCATTACACTTTTGCAATATATTTCTATATTAAAACGTCTGATACACCTCCTCACGAAAGCTTAAAAACTTTTTAGCGATATTTTAGGGTTTTTTCGAAATTCATGTGTTTCCATTACCAGTTTTTTATTGCTCTATTTTGATTTTGCACATTTCCAAGTGTAATGGAAACTCAGCTAATGAGACTTCTGCACCTGTCCCAGGTGGCCACTCCTCATGAGCAAACTGCTCCAGTTGTCTCGGTTTTGAAGGGTGCCTTCTCCAGACTACATGTTAGATAGATAGATAGATAGATAGATAGATAGATAGATAGATAGATAGATAAACTTTATTGTCTGTCTGAGAAGTGACTGAAATTCTTCTTTGACAAGGCTCAAACAACACATAAGAAAACACATTTAAAACCACATTTAAGAACACATTCAAAACCCAAAACACAGTCATAATTGGGAGGATATTAAAAGCAACTGATGATTAAAAAAACAAGTATTGTGTGAACTGATAAAAACAAACTCATTTCATATTGTTCAGGGTGGTTATTGCAGAGGGTATGAAGGTTTTTTTTTTTTGGTAGATATTTTTCCGGGCAAGGGGAACTTTGTACCGTATGCCTGATGGCAGTAACTGGAAGGTGAAGGGGGTTAGAGGGGTCCTCTGTGAATAGGAGTTTGGGATGAACCAATGATTTTGCTGGCCTGATTAACTACGCAGGAGATTTTGTTTTATGTTTGATGGTGAGGGAGTTGTACCAGTATGAGATGTTGAAGGTGAGAACTGATTCAATGAGTGAGATATAAATCACAGTTAAAACATGTTTGCTGACATTAAAAGTCCTTAGTTTTCTCTGCAGATGGAGGCGCTGTTGTGCGTTTTTGTAGACAGAGCTGACATGCTGAGAAAAGGTGAGACAGGTGTCTAACTCTGTTCACAGATATTTGTAGGACTCAACCTGCTCCACAAGCTGACCCTGGATCGTGAGGGGTTCAAAATGGGGGGATTTTCCTCTGCCCCCACAGCACAACTCCTTAGCCTTTGAGTCTTAGGTCCAGAAAGTCCTCACTAAAAGTCAGTTCAAGGTTATTGGCTGCCTGCTGGTAATGGGTCAGAGCAGTGGTGTCAGTCAGGTGAACCACCAGGGCCATATCATCAGCGTATTAAAGAGACTCGTTCCTTCAGTGTTGATGGATATGTTGTTGGTATAAACAGAGAAAAGAATGGGGGATAAAACACAACCTTGAGGGATACCTGTGTTTAAAACCAGCTTTCTGGACTCAAAACCATTTAAAAACACCCAATGTGGCCTGTCATATAAAACATTTTAATCCATAAAAAACAGTGTGGGATAAACCTCAAGGTCTAAAAGGCGATGCAGCAGGGTGTCTGTGTGTACAGTGTTAAAAGCAGAGGAGAAGTCCATGAATAAAATCCGAGTGTGAGGGGGTGCAGAGTCCAGTTGTTTGGTGACAGAGTCTAAAAGTGTGAGACTAGCATCCTCCACACCACGTTTAGCCTTGTATGCAAACTGAAAGGGGTCGAGTGTGTGTGACAGCACAAACTCTCTCTATACATTTGCACAGCACTGAGGTCAAGGCCACTGGTCTGAAGTCTTTCAGGTCCCTAGCATGTGTTCTTTTGGGGATTGGGATTATTGAGGATTCCTTCCACTGGCTAGGGACACAGCCAGAGTTCAGAAGGATCTGAAACAGCCTGGGGAGAACTCCACCTAGCTGAGTGGAGCGGTCCTTAAGCACCCTACCTCTGAGCTTGTCAGGGCTAAAGGCCTTGTGAGGGTTGACACGGTGCAGGATAAAAGTCACCAGGTGCTGGTCGATGATGAGGATGGGGTCAGGGAAGATGGGAGTAGGACAGGTCCAATTTGATGGTGTGCTGCTGCTGTGGAACCGCGAGAAGAAGATGTTTAGTTGATCTGCAAAGGAGACGAGGTCTGGGCAGTTGACCGCTGCAGGTTTCAGGGCTCTGTCCATCATGATGTTTAGACCCTGCCATGCCTCCCTTGCATTACCAGATGTTGGTAATGCTCCACCTTGTTCCTGCAATTCATTTTAGCTAGCTTGGCCATCCTTCTGAATTCTTTTTCCAGCTCCCTCACCCTGACCTTGTCTCCTTCTAAGAATGCTGTTTTCTTTTGTGTCAGACTAATTTTCATGTCTCTAGTGACCCATCTCTTGTTGTTTGGGTGGATGGTTATTTGTCTGGTGTGTTTGACAGCATCCTCACAGAATAAAATATAGGAAGTCAGAATATCTGTAAGCATGTTGAGATCTCCACCACAGTCATTAAAAAACAAATCCCATTCTGTCAATTCAAAGCAGCCGCTAAGAGCTTCAGCTGAATCCTGTCCCAGACTCTGATGGATTTTGAGATAGATGCCTCAGTTTTCAGTGTAGACCGGTAGTTTGGTAGTAATAAAACAACACTGTGGTCAGAGCGGCCAAGAGGTGGGCATGGTTTAGAAATACATGCACTTGGGATGCTGCCATAGCAAAGATCCAGTATCTTTTGCATCCTGGTCGGGGTTGTGACATATTGCTCCGGATGGGGCAGATGTGTCCTGATGTCACACTTATTAAAATCCCCCAGTATCAAAACTGGCTGCTCTTCAGTCTGATTGACAGCTTTGTTGTAAAACTCAGCAATAGTTTAAGCAGCTAAGTTAAAGCCAGGGTTGGGTACATAGACTCAGGGCGCTTTCACATTAGGCCAAGTTGTTTCGAACCGTGGCGCAGCGCGATTCCTCTCCCTTCTCCCATGGCTTGCTTTCACACTAGCAACATCGAACCGTACCCGGGCGCACTTGCATATTTACTCGGTCTGTAATATGATTAAAATCACTATTTAAGATGCCAGCAACTTCACTCTCTGAATCTGCACATCTACTACAGCTCAGAGGATTAAATGGGCTCGCGCTGTGCAGATACAGCGATTTTTGAGGTAACAGGAGACTTTTATTGCCTTTGCACCTCCTCTCACAGACTCCAACTTGTGTTCATCTGTAAGGTGAGTCACAACAGACCGTTTATCAGCTGGATTCTGATGATTTCTGCCCTTTATTGAAGAAAAATGTGAACAAACTGCTGCGCTGTGGAAAGAAGTTTAGTTTTTACGATGACGTCATAAAGCTGATACGACGCTCTGTCCCGTATCTGAGCGCAGTTGCATTCACATCTCATCCAAACCGTGCCAGAGTCCACTTGAATTGCACCCGAGACCACCTCCCAGAGTGGGCCCAGGCCCAGTGCTCGGGCACGGTACATTTGCATTCACACTACCAAAACGAACTGGACTTTGGGCTCAAGTGCACTCGGATCCAGGACCTTGCTCCTAGTGGGAAAGCTGCCTAAAATAACAGTGATTTGAGAGAACTGTGGTCTGAAGGACACAGTCATCAGTTCATTGTGCCTATGTGGCGCCCTGGTTATTTGTATCAGTAGGATAAAGCCCAGAATTGTTGCTCATCAGTTTCTGTTATCATATTGGTCCCCCCATTTATAATTTTTCTGGTTGAATTACATTTATTTAGATGCTTTTTGTCACTTTAAACAGGATAAACTCACCTGCTTGAGTCTAATGTACCTTCAGGGCGATATCCGTTTTGGCCAGTAGGTGTCAGTAGTCACGCTGTTTTGTTGTCAACTGACGCTGCTCTCCTGGCTTAGCAGGAAGTAAGCTCAGTTGTATTGCATTAGACAGTCTGTAAGGAAGCATTAGACGCTGGTTCTCAAACAAGACTGTCCTTCTGTTATGTTTGCAGGTGAGAGAGAAGTGCACAAAGGCTATGCACATTTATATTAAGTTTATCTATATTTGAGAAGTAAGTCTACATGTTAGAACCGTTGTTTTTGTCATAAAACAAGGATGTAAACTAGTGCTAGCATCTGAAGCTAATGTTAGCATGTGAAGCTCGCTAGCGATGTTTAGCATTTGTTAACTGACATAGCTGTTAAGGTTGTTAATAGGTACAATGTTTGTAAGATGTCATATGCATTACTGGCTATCAGAAATGTATTTTGTCAAGAATAGCTGTACATTTCATGTCCTTATTTGCACTTTGTTCAGTTTGGATATATTTAGTCAAGGTATATTGTTATCTGAGTTACATGTAACTGTAAACTTAGACTTAGTAGGAAGTAAGCTCAGTTGTATTGCATTAGACAGTCTGTAAGGAAGCATTAGACGCTGGTTCTCAAACAAGACTGTCCTTCTGTTATGTTTGCAGTTACCAAGGCTGTAAATAAAGACCACCTTTTCTTATGGAACCACATTGCCATCATTCAGTGTGCGTAACACCTACAGCACACTCTCTCTCTTACTGTGTAGTTTGTTGCCCACCTACCGTTGACAGCCATGCAGAGCCCACCCCCAACTGACTTCCATGTCTTCGCTGCATCTCTGTCAAAGCGAATACCATTAAAACCATCCAACTGAGAGTCTGTGTCCTCAGACATCCATGTCTCGGTGAAACAGAAAAGACTGGTTTGCCGATAGTCCATATCAAACCTGACTAGAGTGGAACGTTCCGCTGTTTTATTCCATAGTGATCTGACATTTGACAGGGTGATAGCAGGTAAGGGTAGCCGGCCGCCTCTCCTCCTCAGTCCGTTCTGTATCCCTCCTCTTGACCCTCTTTTCCTCCGTGTCCTTTTCTTCTTGGATATCCGAAGTAACTCTGGGGGTATGTTGTCAGTGATGAGTGATACCTGCGCAGGCTCAGGTTGAAGGTGGCTCACCTCCAGCAGGTAATATCATGTGTAGGTGAGTCTACATCCTACATCCTGACTAAACAATAAAAGGCGAAGAAACGTGGAAAAACACAAAAAACAAAGAGTAATAGTTAGGTTGGGGTAAAGAGGTAAAGGATGTCGGATCTACACATTTTGATTGTGTGGGACCGATGTACGATGTTAAAATTAAGTAGATTCAAAGAACTTTTTCTTTGAGTGTAACAATACTTTGAATTCTGTTATAGGTTTGTCATAGAAACTTACTTGTTTAAGTCTTATCATTGCATGTTATAAAAGTGAGGAGGATATGTCTTGTAAACAGCAAACTTGTTTGACTACATTACATCATTTTGTGTAAATATATCCAATAAAGAAAACCCTACTCCAGATAAGCTTATTTCCTCCAGATGTAGTTTCTTTTTTGTTTTTAATCTTTCTTTACAACACAAGTAAACCTTCCTCCATAGTGTCTCCACCAAAAACAAGATGAATGTTCACCCACCTTTTGAGCTCCCATTAAAGTTAACACATGTGGTTTATGCACAGAAGCATCTCTAAAATTGGGTTCTGTTGTAGCAGTAGTGAATGATGAAGGAAGCCCAGCCGCAGACACAGTCATGTTGTTAGGAGACAACAGTGAGTGGGACTACCAGTGTGGTGGGGACCTCATTACTGGGGATGTAAGTCGATAGATTGTGTAGATGTTCTGCAGGTGTGAGTGTTCAACAGCAGGTGAGAGTGATCAGCAGCAAATCATAGAGCTGGGAACGAGGAGCGCCACACAAACACACAGATGGTACGAGACATCGGGGGAGAGAAAAAGCAGGGAAAACTACAGTAAATACAGGGAAACATACAAAAAACTGCGAAAGGTAGAAATAAACAGGCATGGAAACTCTCATTACAGCTTGTATTTGGACTGGACTTGTTTTGAGTTCTTGGACTGAGCTTAAAGAGAAAGGAAGTTTGGGACCAGGTGGGAGAGTCTTTAAATCACAGGATCCACATGTTAGTGAAGAGAGAGGGATGATCTGTTGTGCTGTCTCAGGGAAATGCCAAACAGCCAAGAGGAGATAGAATAGATAGATTGAAGCTATGTTCACAATAATAGAGCTCATGTTTAGGGACCTAAAACTAGGATGATTTCCAGGGTTACAACAAGGCAGAGTCAGAAAAAGGGAATTAGTCCAAAATAAGTGCTGGAGAGTCTTGCATGTGGTGGTAAAAGACGAACTACTAATAAGGGAGTGAGCAGAGAGCTGATGAGGGGGGAGTGGGTGCCAGGGTGAGTGGAAGAATGAATTTCAGCCAATATCAGTGGCGGCTGGTCAATTGGGGGCGCTAGGGCGCCGAACCCCCCATGACTCTCCACAAAGAGAGGACGGATCTTAAGTTCAGTGAACAATATTTTCAACATTTGCTTTAAATATCAATAAATTTATATGAATATAGATGAACTCTATCATGAACTGTGTAAAATACGATTCATTAAGAGATTTAAATGTACAATGTGCAATAAATCAGTAGATCACTAACATTCTACGTGTTTGCTTTACTTCCTGTTTATTCATTTCCTCCCTGGGGCGCTTGGCTCCTGCACCCACAGCCTTCCTCAGACCGCCATTATAAGCTGTGCGTGCACATTCGCTCCTCTTCAATACAAGAATTAGGAGCTCTGTGGGCGCTACATGACTGCGCCCCCCGAAGGGATTACCACTAACCATTCGCCAGACACCAACAGGTGGCAGCAGAGGGATACGCTTCATAATTTAAGACACACAGAGGAAGTCATGCACTGTGGCGGTAAATCTCTGGCTTTCTGCCAGAAATTGCCTGCGTTCGTTGTTTAGCTCATCAACAAATTCTAGGAAGACAGTTAGCAAAATGCAATAAGAAAACTCAGTTGAGTGTTTAAGAATAAGGCATTTTGAGAGGAGGACATTGAAGGAGAAACTTAGAATTAAAGAGCTTGGACCTGACCACCCAGATATCAGGATAAAGCAGCAAAGCTGTGACTAATATTGACCCTTAAGATCACAGCTATTTTTTTCACCATCATGTCTCGTATGGACTTTTTGTCTTAAAAAAGCTTATAAAACATCAACCCTGTGGTGCAAAGTCAAACTCCATACATATATTTTTTAAGGACAACCTGGGCTTTAAGAATATACACTGCTTGGCCAAAAAAAAAAGTCGCCACCTGGATTTAACTAAGGAAATAGGTACAAGCTTCCAATTGGATAATTACTGCATGGGCAATTACCTTGGCAACAAGTTATTTAACCCCAGCTGATGCAATGAGTAACTTCTCATTTCTTAAACAATGGATTTTTTCTTCCCTAATGGCACGGGCATATTCCAAGATGACAATGCCAGGATTCATGGGGCTCAAATTGTGAAAAAGTGGTTCATGGAGCATGAGACATCATTTTCACATATGGATTGGCCACCACAGAGTCCAGACCTTAACCCCATTGAGAATCTCAGGGATGTGCTGGAGAAGGCTTTGCGCAGTGGTCAGACTCTCCCATCATCAGTATTAAAATTAATGCAGCACTGGATGGAAATAAATCTTGTGACATTGCAGAAGCTTATCGAAACAATGCCACAGCGAATGCGTGCTGTAATCAAAGCTAAAGGCAGTCCAACGAAATATTAGAGTGTGTGACCTTTTTTTTTTGGTGGCGACTTTTTTTTTGGCCAGGCAGTGTATCGACTACGGTAATGTGACTTGAGTTATAAAAAGTTATATGACTCTACAGACAAAAGAAAAAAAAAACAGAATTTGAAGGTCAAAAATTCTTATTAATAACACGCAGTTAACAATAGTGACTAAGCCTTTTCTTCGCACAGACTTGTTCTCCCATCTCTTGGGGACCAAACAGTGAAAAAAACAAACATTCTGTGATGAAAGCTTTTCAAAATATCTACATATATACAAAGACAAAGTCCATGCCCTTTTTGCAGTTAGATTCATTTTTGCCACTTCTCTAAGCAGTAGAGATGCAACTGGTCTCTACAACTAGAACTCCCACAATGCATTGCATGTCAACAATATTGCACTGCCCACTGAAGAAAGCCAAAGTACATATTGAAAATGGATAACAGATGGATAAAAAGATGCCTATAATCAGATGTAACGCAGTGGATTTAATCTCCAGAGACCCCGAAAAGTCACCAAAGTTCGGGGCTAGCTACAACAGCGTCCTCTAGGACTAAGGAGACAAGGATAGTAGCAAAGGAACGGCAAAATGGTCAGCTTTCAGAGGAAAAAAAGAGTACGTTTCTATGGCTTATGTTCAAATGTTATCAACGTTTTTATAAACTGTGTCCACGTATTGTTGTATATGACAACGCTGTCCTTGGAGACTATGGAAAGTCAGCCAAGTTCTGGGCTCACTAGAAAATGTTCTGTAAAAGCTACGAATGCATGGAAGACATGATTAGAAAGGCACAACGGAGGGCTTTCATAGGAAAAACACAAGTTAGTGCCTATGACTTACGGTTCAAACATTACCAAGTGATTTATAAAGGGATAGGCCTGCGGTCTGTGTCGCATGAGTCTAAGGGTTAAGAAGTAAGTAAATCAATCAATGAATAATAGTTTTGTGGGTTGTAGCATTTTTGCTGCATTCAGGTCTGGCATATGTATTTTTTACTCAACCAGTCACTATTGAAGCAGTGACTACTTGCACCTTATGCCTTTTGAAAATTTGTCTATTCAAAATAAACATTCAGTCAGCTCTTAAACATAATTTTGTCTTGTATTGAGTTGATAATGTGTGATAAATTCAAAATTTAAATTGAATGTGATAAGAGTTAGCTACTTGTGGCTGCTGATGACCAATATTATAGCCATCTTATTTTGATATTTGTTCACCAACCAAACAAATGCGGAAATAAAAAAGGCATATTAATATAACTTAACTCTCGGTGTAGTAACATCTTTTGATGTACCTTACATAAATAATATATCACATTGTGATTTTGTTGTAGTCTCCCCGAAGACAAAATGCACCAGCCGCCACTGGCCAATATTAACTCTGAAAATCGTCCATCATTTACTCACTCTCTGTTCCATATCGAGGTCTAATTCACTGAGGTTATGGTGCTAATGATGCTCTGAAAAAGGCCCAAAAAGTCATCCTGCTCATGTTTGGGGAGCTGCACTCTCATGCTGATGGAGCACATTTTGTCAGCATTTAAAAAATGTCCCCTTTCCTACTAGCTCATCATCTTTTGGTTCATTATGTGGCCAGCCCGGAAAAAAATTAATATGTGTTTCACCATTTAAAGCAAAGCCGACCCACTGAATCGAGGCCCATACTGATTTATACATATCAATACTAATCTCAAAGCATTCTGACTTTATTTACATGTAGTTCATTTTTATATGACGCAGAGGGAAAATTGTCCTGATCACTGAAAGTGCAGCATGTGTGGCATATCGCTGAGCACTGAGGCTTATTTGCTTTAACAAACAATCTTTTCCTTTTGATGACAGAGCAACACCTTATAATCATGCATCAAACAACTCCAAAAAAGCGCAGAGATGCTGCAGCACAGGAGGACTGTGCACCAGAGTCTTACAATGGAACCACATTAAAACAAACAATCCAAGGTGAGTATTCCTGGAGCATTGTGGTCCACCACCCTCGGTTTGCTCAGGTCAGGTATGGGAGCATGTTCCTCTTTGGTGTGGAGCTTCCCACAAGATTTTTAAGTGCTTTTTTCAGAAAGTGTGCCCATTCATTCTGCAGAGCATTTATGAGGTCAGGCACTGATGTTGGATGAGAAGGCCTGCCTTGCAATCTCCATTCCAATTCACCTCAAAGGTCCTTGAAGGGGTTGGGTTCAAGGCTCTGTATGGTCCAGTTGAGTTCTTCCACACCCAAACTCATCAGACCATGTCTTTATAGTCCTTGCTTTGTGCACGAGGGCACAATCATGTTGGAATAGAAAAGTGCCTTCCTCAAGCTGTTGCCACAAAGTTGGAGACACAGCATTGTCCAAAATGTCTTGGTATGCTGAAGTATTAGGATTGACCTTTACTGGAAAGAAGGGGTCTAGCCCAAACCCTAAAAGTAGCCCATGCCATAATCTCTCCTCCACCAAATTTCATAGGTGCTAAAGTGAAGTCAGGCAGGTAACATTCTCCTGGTATCTGCCAAACCAAAGAAGCATGATTCATCTCTCCACAGAACTCGTTTCCACTGCTCCACAGTCCAGTGTCGGCTTTACACCACTCCATCTGACATGCATTGGACTTGGTGATTTGGCAATTGCAAGCAGCTGCTCAGCCATGGAAACCCATTCCATGAAGCTCCAGCTGCATGGTTTTTGTTCTTACATGAATGCCAGCACAGTTCAGATTTCTTCAGCTATGCAATCAGCAATGCGTTTGTGACTTTTACGTACCATGTGCATAGCAGTCCTTGACCCCACTCTGTGATCTTAAGTGGATTTCCACTTCTTGGCTCAGTTGCTATTGTTCCTGAACTCTTCCACTTTCTATTAATTTCGTTTACAGTTGACTGTTAAATATCCAGCAGGAATGAAATTTCATGATCCATCTTATTTTAAAGGTGGCATCCATCACAGAGCCACACTTCTGTATCACAGATGTTTGTAAATGGAGACTGCATGGCAAGATTTTATACACCCCTGGCAACAGGTCTGATTGAAACGCCTGAATTCAGTAAGTCACAAGTGCAACCAAATACTTTTGTCCATGCGGTGTATTTTTTAGAAACATATTCATCATCTGCCTGTTGGGGCACAGCCTTTGCTATATAGTGTGTTTTTGCAGATTTCTTCTTGGACACCTGATATATTTTGATGTTGTAGAAGAGTGGATACAGTCGCTAGAAAAAGTATGTGAACCCTTTGAGATTTCTTGGATTTCTGCATAAATTGGTCATCAAATGTGCTCCGATCTTCATCTAATTCACAACAATAGACAAACACAGTCTGCTTAAACTAATACAGCACAAAAAAATGATATGTTTTCATGTTTTTATTGAACAAAACATGTAAACATTCACAGTGCAGGGTGGAAAACGTATGTGAACCCCTAGGCTAATGACTGGTTGACCCTCTGTTGGCAGCAATAACCTCAAACAAACGTTTCCTGTAGTTGCAGATCAGACCTGCAAAACGGTCAGGAGGAATTTTGGACCATTCCTCTTTACAAAACTGTTTCAGTTCAGCAAAATTATTTGGATGTCTGGTGAGCATCACTCTCTTGAGGTCATGCCACAGCATCTCAATTGAATTGAGGTCAGGACTCTGACTGGGCCACTCCAGAAGGCGTATTTTCTTCTGTTGAAGCCATTCTGTTGTTGATTTACTTCTATACTTTGGGTCGTCGTCCTGTTGCATCACCCATCCTCTGTTGAGGTTCAGTTGGCGGACAGATGGTCTTAAGTTTTCTTGTAAAATGTATTAATAAAATTGGGAATTCATTTTTCCGTCAATGACAGCAATCCGTCCAGGCCCTGAGGCAGCAAAGCAGCCCCAAACCATGATGGCCCCTCCACCATATTTCACAGCTGGGGTGAGGTTTTGATGTTGGTGTGCTGTGCCTTTTTTTCTCCACACATAGCGTTGTGTGTTCCTTCCAAACAATTCATTTTTGGTTTCATCTATGGACAAAATATTTTGCCAGTAGTGCTGTGGAACATCCAGGTGCTCTTTTGTAAACTTCAAATGTGCAGCAATATGTTTTTTGGACAGCAGTGGCTTCCTCCGTGGTGTCCTCCCATGAACTCCATTCTTGTTTAATGTTTTACTTATTGTAGATTTGTCAACAAAAATGTTGGTATGTGCCAGAGATTTCTGTAAGTCTTTAGCTGACACTCTAGGAGTCTTCTTCACCTCATTGAGCATTCTGCGCTGTGCTCTTGCAGTCATCTTTACAGGACGACCACGTCTAGGGAGAGTATTAACAGTGCTGAACCTTCTCCATTTGTAGACAGTCTGTCTTACCGTGGACACATGAACATCAAGGCTTTTAGAGATACTTTTGTAACCCTTTCCAGCTTCAGGCAAGTCAACAATTCTTGATCGTAGGCCTTCTGAGAGCTCTTTTGTGCCAGGCATGGTCCACATCATGCAATGCTTCTTGAGAACAGCAAACTCAAAACTGGTGTGTGTTTTTTAAAGGGCAGGACAACTTTAACCAACACATCCAATCTCATCACATTGATTGGACTCCAGGTTGGCTGACTCCTGGCTCCAAATAGCTCTTGGAGAAGTCATTAGCCTAGGGGTTCACATACTTTTTCCACCCTGCACTGTGAATGTTTACATGTTTTGTTCAATAAAAACATGAAAACATACCATTTTTTGTGCAGTATTAGTTTAAGCAGACTGTGTTTGTCTATTGTTGTGAATTAGATGAAGATCGGAACATATTTGATGACCAATTTATGCAGAAATCCAAGAAATCTCAAAGGGTTCACATACTTTTTCTAGCGACTGTATAGGCAGGGGCATGCCCATGACAGGGCTGCATGGTGGAGCAGTGATTAGCACTGTTTGCTCACAGCAAGAAGGTTCCTGGTTTGAGTCCCTGTCAGACAGGGCCTTTGCAAGCTCAGTCCAAATACTGGTTAACTGGTGACTCTAAATTGCCCGTAGGTGTGATTGTTAGCATTGCTGCTTGTTTGGCTCTATATGTCAGCCCTGGTGACCAGTGACCATTCCAGGATGAATCACACCGCCCGTTAACGACAGACAGAATCAGCTGTGGATGGATGGATGTTCTCGACAGGAGTGAGTTTTGTTCTCACTTATCAAACTGGTGCACGTGACAGAGGAAACATGCAAAAGAGATGGATAATTTGTTGTTTTCTCTCCTATTAAAGTCTCACTGGGATCTATAAGACATGTTAATTTATGATTTACTCTCCTTTTCTGATTGTTTTTTTTCCCTTTGGCTTTTATTGTCCAAATGAGGATTCCTATCACATCTGAAAAGTCCCAAGAAAGTGGCCTGTGAGTAAAAATCGCATTAGATTGTCTGCAGCTCTTGCTCTCCTGAACAGTAACCTCTGCACTGTAGCAGCAGAGCACACAGAGACAAAATTATACCGCTCTTCTTCTCGGAGCAGATTAACAGTGTGATCTTTATTCAAACAGATAAATGTAGTTTGACCTTCCTCAACTCGGAGTCAAGTTAGATTACTTACTTATGTCTGTCTTTTCATTTTATTTCCATTACCAAACCTTTTTCACACATTTACTCAGTGCTTCTGTATTTGGCCTTCATTTCAATAGACTGCCTGCATTTAGCCGCAGAGATAAAAAGAGCAGAATGCCAGCCTTGGATGTTGTTAATGATGTGAATGTGCAGTTAAGCCTCAGCACTGAGTGAGCAAAACATTACATTTGATAAAGATTTGTCCATATTATTTTAATTAGTCCCATTTATAAAATCTCTTTAACAGGAGGATTTGCCTGGGTTCTTGTTAAACTCCTACTTCTTGTTTGAATCTTATCTCATTTCTATTTTAACTACACCATCACAATTTGAGCACCATTATCTTAACAAAGTGCTATACAAAAAAAGATCATAATCCTTAAAATTAAGCTTATTATTTTAATATATTCATTGCACTGTGCCACAGCAGGTCTGTGCCTGAAATAAGAAGCTTGTTCAGTGGGGATACTCTTTAATCTCTACAGCTGCAGTTGCCCTTTTGACTCAAAGCTCTCACCATGACCTTGCCCAGGAGGTGGTTTATCTTGTGAATTTGTCTCCCATGTTACCTGAAGACTCACTGGAACATGATTCTACTGTGGGGTAACTTTTTGTCGCGTTTGAATCATCTTAGTTCGTTAGCTCTTTGCTAAAATATATTGGAAAATTCCATTAACAGGCTAACGAACTTTAGCACGGTAGTTTTAACTGAGGACATATCAAGCATATAGCATTAGTTCGGGCACGCCACATAGCCATAATCGAGATCAGCTGATCTCATGCAAGCCCTCATCGACTGACAGCCAGCTGATTTGCTGCTCTTGCCTGGCTATAATCTGCCGCTCTCTCCCTGGTATGGGCGCATAAGCTGTCTTAGCGCTTTGCCGCCTATTCTTGGTCCTGTACTGCTCTGGTCTCCTGATGGCCATTATCCAGGCCTGCACCAGGCCTACGCCCCATCCCTCAAGGTATCCTCCGACCTGCCCCCTCCACGATGCACACAGTTGTCCCCGGTGACTGGGTGAGCCCACTGGGTCCTGGGCACCCAGAATGCTTTGAGCGAGATCAGGCCCTGCAGAGCGCGCTTACTGGCAGACCAAGGGGGCCAGCTGATTTTCAACTGCCAATGCCAGCCCATCAGTGTGGCGTCCATCAGCACAGTCAGACCAGTAGTAGGTGTGCCACCTACCTTAGTCTTTCCAGTGCCAAGGCGCCTGCAATGGCTTTCACAGGTATGCAAGATTCCTCCTCAGTCATGTTTAACTGTTGGCATGATGTTCCTTTTATGAACTGCTGTGTTAGTTTTATGCTGCATGTAACAGGAGACACACACATTACAAAAAGTTCAACTATTGTCTCATCATTCCACAGAATATTTCCCCAAAAGACTTGAAGATCATTTGCATGTTTTGTTTTTGTGTGTGTGTGTATGTGTGTGTGTGGGTGTGTGGGGGGGTGTGTGTGTGTGTGTGTTTTCAAATGTGAGACGAGCCTTTGTGTTGTTTTTGGTCATCAGCGGTTTTCGCCTTGGAACTCTCCCATGATACCATTTTTGCCCAGTGTCTTTCTTATTGTTGAATCATGAACTCTGACCTCAACTAAGTTAAGAGAGGCCTGCAGGTCTTTAGATGTTCTGGGAGTCATTGATGCGATCTTGGATTAATTTTGGTAGACCTACTACTCCTGGGAAGGTTTACCACTGTTCCAGGTTTTCCACATTTGTTGTTAATGGCTCTAACTGAGTCCCACAGCCTTAAAAATGTCCTTGTAAGCCTTTCCCAACCAGTATCAATCACTTTGTTTCTCATCTGTTCTTGAATTTCTTTAGATGTGTTGCTTTTTGAGATCTCTTAGCCTACTTCACTCACAGGTTTTATTTAACCCTTTAAAACCTACCATTGTGCAAGTCCGCCAGGAAACATTCTTACATTTTTAAGTACTGTAGTGCCATTTTTGGGAGTATTTTTATTTGCTTTACATCAATATGACCTTTATATCCCAAGTTTTAATAATATATTTTGACTTATGTCTTAACTACTACAATAAATTGCTTAAAGGTGCAATAAACCTACAAAAAAAAATGTTTTGTTGTTTTTCGCATATATTTCAAAATACAGAAATTGCACAGTAAAAAAGTAGCACAATATTCATTGGAACCACAGGAAATGTATTTGGAGTCTGTAAATAACTTGCTTTTTGAGATATAGTCAATTTTGTAACCTGTAAAAAAAATGAAAAGAAATAAAAAAAAAAAAACGGTGCAAAATTTGCAAAAACAAAACATTCACAATAGTGCAATCAATTTTCCAAGTGTGCCAGATACTTATGAACACACATATTTTATGTGAAAAACCATGGTCATCCGTAAAAGTGCATTTGAAAAAAAAAGAAAATCGTTTTTACTGAGTTGAAACTTCAGAATAGAGAACACGTGGTCTTGTTTATAAAGATATTTTTGTGCGCTTTATTATGTATTTTTACAAACCCATCACTGCAACAGAAAAGCGCTCTGAAACATGGTGAATGTGTGAAATGTTTGTGTAACTTCCCATATTTTATATGCAAAAAGAATGATCCATCTATCTTATCCAGTTTCAAATCAACTGCCAATCAAAAATTAATATGTAAATCTGGGTTCTATAGGGTTAAGAGATTTTTTTATTCAACAGGTCTGGCAGTAATCAGGCCTGGGTGTGGCCAGTGAAACTGATGTGAAAAAAAGTGGTTAATCACAGTTAATTCAGGATTTAAAGAGTGGACAATCACTTTCTTTGGGTCAGGTTTATTTGGATGACTTTATTGCCTAATAAATCGAATAAATAGTTAAAAACTGTTTTCTGTATTTACTTGGGTTACTCGGAATCCACAAGTGTGACAAAATGCAAAATATTGGGGAAATCGGGAAGGGTTTGAGTTAGTGCTTGTTCCTCAGCACTGTTGATACACAGCAATAAGCAGTACAGAGGTATGTTTGGAGAACATAAATCCATCCTTTAGGACCAGGTTGTTCAAGAAATGCTGAAATCTATGAACGAATCTTTAAAGAAAACACCATGATGTAAAATAAAGCTCAGGGTTTAATGGTGACTTCTCCCTATAAACATGTAATCGTATCGACTGTTGCAGAGGAAGGCACGGTGTGCAGGAAATTGCATTTTTCTGCATGAGAGGAAATCCTGGTGAGATAGATGGTCTGCTGCACCAGAATTTGTATTTCTTTGTGTAGGTAGGAAATGACAAACTGCAAGTGAAGCTAGTTATCCTGAGCAAGGATGTTTATTCTCTGGAAGATGCATAAAAGCAGTGGGTGGCAGATTTAATCCCCAAACATAGAGTGTTGCTTCTTCCTCTGAGGTGCTTTATGGGTGGAAAAAAAGACAAGAATTAATGCTCCTGGGAGCCGACGGTGATTAATATCCCCTCGGAGCTATGCTTAAAATTGGTAAACTTTGGGATTTGCATTGTAGATCCAGAGCCTTCTTTAAATAGTGGCTTTTTGTCTCCATTGATCTTTCTGGTAATGAACCTTCACAGTTCATTACCAGCCAAATCAAATGCAAAAAACATCCATCTCAGCTGAGACACGGTGACAAAACTAAATTATGCTGCTCTATAATGAAACCAACTTTCAGTTTCCCTCCTGAACACAGTTACAGTGAACTCAGAGGATTACGACCGCTGACGTACACTGACGGCTTTTTCCAAATTTAAATATTATTTGTCTTCATTTCTCACGTCTGCCACTTGTACTGATTTTGTCGTAGGACTGTTCTAGAAGAAAGAGGCAGGAGGATGACACCACGTGAAATCGAGATTAATGACAGGGATCAAGCAGAAGTTTCAGCAGTGGCAGGCTGCATCAATCACCTCCTGTTAGCCAAGACTAATGACGGCCCAGGAAAACATCTTGATAATGAACTTTATAAAGATGGATGATGTCAAAGATCCTAATAGAAAAAAAAAACAAGACTTAGATTGTGTTTCTTTGCACAGGCATCAGAGCTGAGCAACAAAAATGTGTGCAGAGTTGTTGACTTCCAGTTGCTTGCAAGCTGTGTAGCTCCCTCAGAATCTAACCCGACACTGACGGCCTGCTGTTGAAGTCACAGCCTCTTAAAACCACCAGAACAACACTCATCATGATGCTGCTAGTAAGCACTGCATCACTACTGACAGCAGAGGTTTTTCCGATCATTGTTTGGAGTTATTTCAACTCTGTTACGTTACTGTGTAGAAAAAAAGATTAATATTGATTTGAAGATGGATCAGGGAAATGAAAATGCTCAATAAAGATAAACTTGGAGTGCATTTTTAAATGCGTTGCAGAGATTGTGTAAAGTGTTTGCTTGAATATTTATCGATAGATTTATTTGAGTGTATAGCACAATGACTGCAGGATAAAAAGGAACCCCCAAGAATCAATAAGGAAACTAACACTGTGTTTTGCATGTAGTTACAAAAAAATGAGTTATTGCATTGTGTGATAACATTTAAGTCTGACTGAAATCATGATAAATGGAATTTCTTAAAGTCAGACAAACAGCAAAAAAGTAAGGACATTTGTGTTTGGTAGATTATTTCTTTGTGGTAACAATTCTTCTTGAAAATAAATCTTATACATTTTGAAAGACTGTTTATTCCCCTTTTATAAATGGTGCCATAAGGGCTGCACGATGGCACAGGGGTTGTTTCCTCACAGCAAGAAGGTTCCTAGTCTGCTTTCCGGTCAGGGCCTTACTTTATGGAGTTTACATGTTCTCCTCGTGCATGCATGGGTTCTCTCCTGGTACACCGGCTTCCTCCCATTACCAAAGACATGCCCGTTAGGTTAATTGGTGACTCTGAACTGGTCGTAGGTGTGAGTGTGAGCATGCCTGGTTGCCCTGTGATCGAGTAGGGACCAGTCCAGAGGGTACCCCTCTCGTCCAATGACTAGGCTCCAGCCCTCTAAGGATCCCCAGTAGGATAAGTGGTGTAGAAAATGGATGGATGGACTTTGTAAGGAACATGCATCTGTGGGATGAGCAGCAGAGCTGAGTATTTGGGTTGCACCCATGAAAAAAAGCCAAATCTTCTCTGCCAGTGCCAAACAGCTTATTCTGCCATTGCTGTTGTTTGGTTGATTGGATGATTAAAGTCTTAAGAAAGAAGACTTACTGGCAGTTTAATTATTTAACAAATAGAAGCCTTAGTAGCATGTGGAAGACCAGGCTGGCACCTCCTGGTTGCCAGCCTGGTCACACACTGCTGTGGGATGGCATGCCATTCTTCAACCAGCATTTGTCACAAGTCACCCAGTGTGGCTGTGTTGCTCACTCTGGCACGAACAGCATACTCAAGCTGGTCCCACAAGGCCATTCCATCCTCTCCACCCCCAAATTCTGGAGGTAGTCTCTCATAAACCCCACAAATTTGGAACCATTTCAAAAGGGGAAATAAGCAGGCTTTACAGTAGATTTATTGCCAACAAGCATTGCTACACCAAAGAAATAATGTAGTGTCAGATCTACCATCCACAGCCCTACCACTTTCATGCTGCACACAGCTCATCTAATGGTTGTGGTTTCAGGAGTGTTCCCCTATGGTCTTTCAGGTATAGATATCTATGTGGGATACACTTTAAGGGCATGTGGGTGCAAACCCTGCACCCAAGGCTCTGGGGCCCAGAGACTCCAGCAACTGCCATAACCTCTAGCTTACTGTGGCCAAAATTGGAGGTATGTCTGGAAAATGAATCCATTATTTAAGCAGATTTCTCGCCCTCAGCCAGCATAGCTATCGTCTTTTAATCACTGCCCTTCCCTTTAATTCTTTAGTACCTCTGCTCATCTTCTTTTTCCCAGCGCTGCTGTGAAAACATTTTATTTTAGTCATGTCAGCACTTGAACTTTTCACCTTTGCTCTCATAAGGGAATCACACAGAAATACTTTCATTTAACATAAACTTACTGACCAATCTGAGTTATTTTGGCTTTATCAGTACATTTCTAAATTAAAACAATGAGAAAATCAGCATTATTTATCCTTCTCATTGGTATAATGAGCCATTCTGAGTGGCCCAACTGACCCATAGTTGGATGGCCATTCTGGCATTTGCCAGAAATTCAGATGACAGGTCCATCACTGCTGGTTCCGTTTCTTTACAAAAATGTCTATTTTTCTGTGAAAAGTCAGAAGGAACCAACAAGGCCAGTTAGTTGTGAATTTAGTTTACCACCTTATGATACAGGATAAAGGTCATAACTATTTAAAAAGCAAGTCAATGCATTTATGCAATCTGTAGAGCCGAGATAAAGGATGTTTATCCTTTGCCCCTGTTCCTATAAGACTTGTCTGCATACAGTGACTTCTGAATCTAGAAAATAAAAAGGAGACAGAAACTTTGTTATAACAGAAAAGGCAGTTTGGGTAGATAGGGTCCATGAACAACACCAAGAGATTCAGAGCCAGAGGTGGATTCACAATGTCCATTCTAAGGCTTTTACACACATAGGACCCAGCATTTCACCACCCTGCTGTGAAAAGCCAAAAGCTCCTTCTTCTGATGAAGGTAACTTGTACTTTTGTTGGCACAGCGCCTCCAGGGATGACAGCGCCAGATGGTTGGTCAAGGACACCAGGGACTGACTAAAGAGGATGAGTCTACAATTAGGCAGAGCATGGGAGGGAGAAATTCTTCTACAGAACAGGGGAGGAGGGGCTGATGGGATCAGGCACTCAACTGCATGGGTGAGCTGTCCCAGAGGCCAATGTAACACTTGCATTCAGCTCTTGAGTCCACCCCATTCCTTCGCTAGTATCCAGAACCCTGCCAGTCCTCCACATACCTTTTCTGTTGCTGTCTGTGGCTGTTGGAGGCCTGTGTTTTTTCTATGAACAAAATATCAGTAGACTAGAATTATAACATAATATGAATCTTTCTCTGAAGTTGCAAGACAATTTATTACTTTTTTTTTTTTTTGGCATCTGCCCTATGGGCAGGGAGTGGAAGCAGCAATCTTAGATTGCTTGGTACTTGGGTTTGTGGTGTAATTCTGGGATGAAGTCTCCTGACTAGTGTCAGTGTAATCAGCTAACACTCTGACTAAAGATGATAGTCAACCTAGATTAACCTGACACAGGATATAATTCACATTCATGTGGGAAACCTCCTACACTATGTTTTTCTCAGAAGGTGATTGGACAATTGTTCTGTCTGTCTTGTCTTTGACAGGCCAATCAGAGTGATAAGACAAGATGAGGCAGTAGTCATGCCCAGCTCCAGTAGTAACCTGAGCTGGTCAAGCTAGCAGTGCTGTGCAAAAATATCTTTTTTTATTATGATAAAGAAATGTGGTAAAGGTCTGAATTAGTTGTACCGTGAGAGGTTGTATACAATGGCTGCTACTGGGGTGATTAGCTCGGACTTAGCCACAGTGGCAGTTTTGTTTGAACTTGTCAAAATATCTTTATTAAAACAAGGGCAGAGTGCAACACTGAAAGCTTTTATGACAGTAAAGATGTTTTGCTGCTTTGGCATGGGTTTGCAATCCTTACAGGTAGGATGGCTGCTGCTGCAGTAGCTTTAGCTCAGATGTAGCTGTGGGAAAGCGTCCGTTTCTGTATAAAACAAGAGCATAGAGCCACACTGAAAGCATGTCTTGGCAGAAACATTTTTGCAGGTCTCCCGACTGGCCTTGGAATCAGTTTTATTCACCAAGAAGCTCCACCATCAACAATCTGCGGCAGCGGTTACCTGTCAGCTCAAGAGATGTGCATGCACACAATGTCATTTTGTCTTGTCAGTAACAAGACAAGGATTTTGTCGCTCTGATTGGCCAGTCATGAATGTGATAGATGGAACATTCCTCCAATCACCTTCCAAGAATTCATTGAAAAGTCCTGCCCTTTCCAAGCACTTTTTATGGGAGCTTTGACAGATGATTACATCCATGCAATGGATATCTAAAACTGTCCATCTGGTGTGCCAGGTTAGAATTTTCATCCTTTTTCTTTTAAATTAATTCAAGCACTGAAATCGTATTAATATGAGTGTTTTGCATTATAGTAATTTTACAACTTGGCGGATAAAATAAGTTAAAAGAGAATAAAAAATCTGAACAAAGGTTAAAGCTACAATGTAAGGACTTTTTATTTACTAAAACTGGACTAAAATGTCTTGTAGTTTTCGTAGATTAAAACTAAACCTCAGAGGTTAAAAATGACTAAAATAAAGCCGAAAACATTCACAGGCATTTTTCATCTAACACTACATCTATATCCTGACATGGTTATACCATTCAATTCAATTCAATTCAAAACTTTATTACAGACTCTAGGTCTTATCACTGTGCAGGAATCATCAAAACCAAGGGAGCAAATGCAGTAATCTCCTCCCATCCTCTTTCACCTCTGTGAGCTTAAGATTTATTCTTCTACCATAAATAATGTTCTCCTTGCCCTTTACCTCATGGAGGAGCAGGTTTGTCTCCTCCATAGAGAAGCACTTCTCTCACAAACTCACCGTCTCTGTCATTAAACCAGAAAAATGTGAGATGATGCTCTTAATTTTTGGTACATGCTACACCCAAAAAACACCTATGTACACTATATTGCCAAAAGTATTCACTCACCCATCCAAATAATTGAAATCAGGTGTTCCAATCACTTCCATGGCCACAGGTGTATAAAATCAAGCACCTAGGCATGCAGACTGTTTCTACAAACATTTGTGAAAGAATGGGTCGCTCTCAGGAGCTCAGTGAATTCCAGCGTGGTACTGTGATAGGATGCCACCTGTGCAACAAGTCCAGTTGTGAAATTTCTTCACTCCTAAATACTTCATAGTCAACTGTCAGTGGTATTATAACAACGTGGAAGTGATTAGGAACCACAGCAACTCAGCCATGAAGTGGTAGGCCATGTAAAATGATGGAGCGGGGTCAGCAGATGCTGAGGCACATAGTGCGCAGAGGTGGCCAACTTTCTGCAGAAACAATCACTACAGATCTCCAAACTTCATGTGGCCTTCAGATTAGCTCAAGAACAGTGCGTAGAGAGCGTCATGGAATGGGTTTCCATGACCGAGGAGCTGCATCCAAGCCAGACATCACCAAGTGCAATGCAAAGCATCGGATGCAGTGGTGTAAAGCACGCCACCCCTGGACTCTAGAGCAGTGGAGACGCATTCTCTGGAGTGACAAATCACACTTCTCCATCTGGCAATCTGATGGACGAGTCTGGGTTTGGCGGTTGCGAGGAGAACGGTACTTGTCTGACTGCATTGTGCCAAGTGTAAAGTTTGGTGGAGGGGGGATTATGGTGTGGGCTTGTTTTTCGGGAGTTGGGCTTGGCCCCTTAGTTCCAGCGAAAGGAACTCTGAATGCTTCAGCATACCAAGAGATTTTGGACAATTTCATGCTCCCAACTTTGTGGGAACAGTTTGGGGATGGCCCCTTCCTGTTCCAACATTACTGTGCACCAGTGCACAAAGCAAGGTCCATAAAGACATGGATGAGAGAGTTTGGTGTAGATGAACTTGACTGGCCTGCACAGAGTCCTGACCTCAACCTGTTAGAACACCTTTGGGATGAATTAGAGCGGAGACTGAGAGCCAGACCTTCTCATCCAACATCAGTGTGTGACCTCACAAATGCGCTTCTGGAAGAATGGTCAAATATTCCCATAAACCCACTCTTAAACCTTGTGGAAAGCCTTCCCAGAAGAGCTGAAGCAGTTATAGCTGCAAAGGGTGGACCAATGTCATATTAAACCCTATGTATTAAGAATGGGATCTCACTTAAGTTCATATGCAAGTCAAGGCAGGTGAGTAAATACTTTTGGCATTATAGTGTATGCTCAAGCTTTTAAATAAATACTCAGTCCTTTCTGCATCTAAGTGCACCAGGATTCTTCACTGACAAGATACTGAAATATAGACCAACGGCCCCAGATGTATGTGCACCACATACTTTATAAAAAACACTTCACACCATTATAACAGCAGCCTTAGAGTGTAAAACGTACACATGGTGATAACTGAAGGAAAGCTGACATTAAAAGTCTCTCAACAATGTTTGGCCGCCACATGCCATCAGGAATGGCTTTAATGTGCTGTGGCAGTAATTTTAAAATTGAATGAACTGCTGGATAGATGGAAAACCTGTATTTTAAGGATATTCAAGCAGTCAAATCGTCCTTCCTCTGCTGATTGATAATCGCGGGTTGATTGTTGTGGGGATGGACTCAAACAGAGCAGATTTTAAACACACAAGCAATAATTCAGCACAACAACCCAGAGCAAAACAATATATGATTAATGATTGGAGTTATTCAAAGTTCAGTCCGTCTGCAAACAACTCTAAGGGGAATAAAAGTAATCAGAGAAAGTCTTCCTACATCTGTCAGCAGTCTAACCAATTTCATGTCTCCTCTGATTGTGTTTGGTGCGACCGTTTCCCACAGCGACTAAAGGGTCACTGTGTACAAAGTAAATTTCTTATTTTAATTTACAACCAGCCCGACAATGGAATTGCTTTTCTGCATTTCCCCACATCTTAAACTAGAGCTGCTTTTTCAATTTACACTTCTGCTTTCTCTTTCTGCCCACACATGAACGCCGAGCCCCCACCACTAACCCAGTTGTTAGCCTCCATTTATTTCCCCGCTCCTTCTATTAACGACTTCCTGTAACTTACTTCCTCTTTTTTTCCAACTCTGACCGTCTTCAATCTTAAATGTGTTTCCAGTCTCCATCTACATAACCCATTCTGCAAATGAGGTGCAACACCACGGCATTTATTATTTCAGCCTGAGCTGGATCCACTTAACATGAGTTTTAGCTTTAACTAACCCGCAGAGCAGCGGTAAATCATCCGCGTATCTTCCACTCTGACTGACCACGGCTTCTTACTAATGGCCAGTCATTCCTGCAGACTCTTCTTCATTTTTATCACCCTATTCCAAGGTGTTGTATTATTTTGTTCTGTCAAGACACTGACCAAGTTATTATTCATGATAATGAGAATGTTCCTCTTGCTGCACAGATACAGGCACTATTTAACTGCTGAATGCTTCATCTTCTTTCAGGATGATTTTCTCTTTTGCAATTAAATTAAAAGCCTTTGCAACCCCCATACTTAAGGTGTTTTCTCCTTGATTTGAACATTCATAAATCACAGCTTCAGGGTTTTTAAGGCTATTTTAAAGGCAAAATAAGAGATCTAAACTTTTTCATTTAAAGGAGACCAGTCAAATGTGCCTCACCTTGAAAATCAGATGGATTGGACAGATTCCATGTAAGGCATCAAACAGATACTTCTCGCCAAGCTTCAAGTTAATATGCTTGCTCCCTGTCAGAGAAGGTTGGACCAATCAGGGTCATTCAAGGAGAAAAAGGTGCTAGCTGCATAGCTATAGCTGATAATTTCACTAAGATACATTTTTGGTTTTCAGGAGAGTGAGTTTAAAGGGCATATATCCTGTACAATCAACTCCTGACATGACAACAGCTGCTAAGTTGGCTCCTCGGTGGCAGCGTATGACGCCATCATTAGGGATGGGTACTGAATTTGGTACTTTTATAGGTACCGACCGAATTCCATTGGTATTCCTGAGTACTGATTCACGTAAAATCAAACGGTACTATGTTTTGGTACCTAAATGCATCCTTGTGACTGCAAGAGAGTGGAAGAGTAGTCAATTTTCCATGCAGGACACGAAAGCAGCATTGCATGCACGAGAGTAATGACGTCGGCAGCAGCTAACTGAATAAACAAAACAATCATGGCTGAGAGAAAGAGGTCAAAAGTAGCGCTCCACTTCTCTAAATACAATGCAGAATACGCTGCAATATTTGTGACATGGAGTTCAACGTTTACCACGGCAACACTTCTAATCTGTGGAAGCAGTGTGATGATTGTTGATTCAGATCAGCTCCTGCTGTTTCCTGCTCGTTCGCCCCCTCACTCCTTCTCTCTCGTACCGAATCCATAACCTCACAAAGCAGATGGATACGCCGGTTTCCTTGTTTTTCACTGGTGAATCCATCTTGCAAAGCTCTCAGCTGAACCGTTTGGGCCCGGTTAGAAAATGACAGGACCAATCAGCTATGAGGGGCAGTACTTTCAGGTGCAGCAGTGTCGTGATGTAAACAAGCAGCAGCAAGAGCTGGTGTAGTTATGGAGGAAGAGATTAGCGTGGATGCTTTTAAAGTGCCAGTTTTATCAGAACTTGATGATAATTCTTCGTTAAAAGAAGAACAAAGAACAGCAGTGAGTTGTTTTCTTTTCAAAAACGACAAAAGTCGAGTACTTACCTATCTATAGTCGCCATGTTTTGCGTTATTCCCATAGGTTATTGCTGCTAGCGTACGCGCAGCTTGCTAGCAGCTTGCTAGCAGCTAAGTGATGTGCTTTGTTGCTCTGATTGGCCCATAGAGATGTGATGGACAGAACGTTCATCAAATCCCACTCTGAGGATTTTTCAAAGTCTCTGCCTTTTCTCAAACATTTCCTCTTGAAGCTTTCCCAGGTGGATGTGTGAACCAAATCCATCTGACGTGTCAGGTTACCGAATCCTCACATTGTTTCAAGAAAGATGCGATTGGCTGTCTACACAGAGATGAAACAGTAAGCATTTACAGAGTTGTTCACTGGGACCGGGTTTCTAAAAGTAGAATTTACGGCCTCCCAAAACACCGTTTTCATGTGGATAAAACGGCGATATGACAAAAAACTTTTGTATATACTCCTGAATTCGTCTTCTTGTGGACAGGGCCTTAGGCTGTGACTTGTGGGCAACAGAGCAAGGATAAATAGTGTAGCTATGGACTGTACAAGATGAAACAAATGGTAACTTCTATTTTAGTAATTTCATAATAAATCAGAGACACCTAGAATTATGCATATGGGGCTGTTTTTACTTTTTCTTTTGAACCTATTTTGTACTAACCTTGCAAAGCAGATGGATAAGCCTGTTTCTCTGTTTTTCACTGGCGAATCCATCTTGCAAAGCTCCCGTCTAAACCGTTTGGGCCCGGTTAGAAAATGACAGGACCAATCAGCAACGAGGGGCAGTACTTACCGGCGCGGTGGATTCCTGATATAAGCAAGCAGCAACAAGAGGCCAGTGCAATTATGGCAGAAGAGATTAGCGTGGATGCTTCCAAAGCACCAGAACTTGACGAAATTCCTTCGTTAAAGGAAGAACAAAGAACGGCATTGAGATGTTTTTTTTTTTTTTTTTCAAAAACGACAAAAGTCGTGTACTAAGATGTCTACTGTCGCCATGGTTCACGTTATGCAGTTCCCTATGGAGTTTAGTCCTCAGTACGGGCGCAGCTCGATTGCAGCTGCGTCACGTATTTTGTTGCTCTGATTGGCCCATAAAGATGTGACAGAACGTTCATCCAATCATCATCCAAGTTATTTTTCAAAGGCTGTGCCCTTTCCCCAAACACTGTGTATGAGTGGTTTTCCAGATGGATGTGTGAAACAAATGGATCTGGTGTGCCAGGTTAATTTTTCTACCAAACCATGACCCAAAGCTGGGGTTCAGACTGAACCCTGACCACTTTCCTAAAGATATTATTTAAAAACAAATACCTTTTGTAAAGAGACTTCTCTAGCTAAATAGTCAGTCTATTGATTGGCTGCCAGTTGCAGCGTGCATCAAAGCCAAAATCCTACATCGTTCTTACAAAACAGCAGCCCTACCTGAATTGGTCATCTAGGTCTGCGCTTCCTAGCTAGTCTTGTCCCCCAGTGGTGGACTGAATACTCCAACCCCATTTGATCTGTCTCTGTTGACCTCTAAGGGAAAGCTAGAGACTCAGCTCTTTAAGGGAACATCTGTGCATTAAGATAGAGTCTCCTCCCCAGTAGTCCTCAGTTGTAGAATGAGTTACCCAACCACACTTGGTTTGTTTTGTCCCTATACTCCTGAGAAAGTTTGAAGCTCTTTGTGAGCACAGTTGGGGGTTCAATGTTAAAGATGATGAGGATGTTGATGACATTGGCATTATTGAAGTATTGTGATAATAATGACAGTTGTCTTTCTTTTTCCAGGATTCAACCGTTTTAAACCTGAACCCAACTGGCTCTGCTGCAAGATAATTCAAAGAGGTTACATCTGATCCAGGACAAATCAGACTAAAGACAAGATTGCATACTCATTGCATATCATCTTAGACAGTTAGTCTCTTTTGTCTTGCATTACAAGACAACAGCTATTACAGAAATTATTCTGATCTAGAAATTAAAGAAAAGAAAAAGGTTTCTTGCAACTATCCACCTAAAACAGTAAGGAACATAGTGATGTATTTGTAGCATTGTTGCCAGATTTATTGGACTGTAAACGATGTCTGAGCTGTCTGTGCTGCATATATCCTTGGTATAAAGAGCAGAATTTCTGTCTGAGAGCTGTGCATCCATTGTGAAGCTGCCCCCGGCCTGTTAGCACCATGCTAATACTAGATTCCCACGGCTGAGCGAGCGTGCTTGCTAACAGGCAGTGGGTAACACTCCCCTCTCGTGATGTTAATGTATTCTAAAGCCGCACGCGGTGTCTCAGCTGACAGATACTAATGGTGACTTATTGCTGGGAGGATTTTCCTTTTTCCTTGGTCCCTGAGCATCATATTCCTTAGAGGAATAATAGAGTCCTGTGAAGTGCCTCACATAGACCAAGAAAACACCAGGGTAGTCAGTTAGCTGGACATTTTTATCAGTTTCTTAAAGGAAATACAGTATAGTAACCAGTAAGCTGACCAATTATCAACCCTACCCAAACCACAGAGGTCCTCCTGGGGCTTCTTGTCCTTTCATGCATGTTCAGTGCTGCTGTCTGTAGGATGAGGATGAGCTGCTCAGGCAAATTGGGGGCCTGAACCAAACACTTTACACATGCATGTACTCTACAGTCCCTCCACCTTCATTACATGACTGCCACACCAGTGCCAGTGTTGCAGCTGTTTAAAGGTGCAGTTGGTACTTTTCAGCCTATTGCTATAATGTGAATCTTTAACCTCACTTAATTTGATTCAGATTCTTGGGGTCACAATTTCAATTTAGAATCAATTTTTTATTCAAACCAATTTCCAGTTCACATACATCCCCTATTTTTTACAAAGAGGTGATTATTTTAGTGCCTGCTCCAGTCTGTTGTGCACTAAGGAGCTGAAAAGTATTATTTGACATTAAAAAGCACAATTAAATGTGTTTAAGATAATATATTTTTTGCATATTCGTAGTGTTTTTTAATCACCTACATAAAAGAATAACAAAGAAAAATGTAATTTGTGCTTAAATTGCAAAAAAAAAAAAAAAATGAATTAAATATGTGAGCTTAAATCGATGCCATAGAAAATGAGGTGTAATGTTTTGACAAGTGACTGAGTTAAGTTGAACGTGTTTGTGGTTGCTGTACTTACAACATTGTTGAAACACAAAGCATTTTCTCTGTTGTCTAAAATATGCTTGGAAAATATTAATTCACTGACAAACTAAACAAAGGGGCACTATAACACTATGCTGTTTTTACAACCATTGTGTCTCACCTGGAGTTTTGTCTTTTAAAGCTTGTAAAGCATCAACCCCATAATGCACAGTAAAGCTCTGAACATTCTTTTTTTTTGTTTTGTTTTTGTTTGTTTTTTTAATCAGGAAAACCTGGGATTTAAGAATATGTGTGCTACAGCAATGTCACTTGAATTTTAAAAAGTTACGAGACTATAAAGGGAAAATAAAGAAAACTTAAAGATTTGTATCTATTACATATAGTAAATAATAATGACTATAAAGACTTTTCCTCCCATGTCTTTGGGACCAAAGAATTAAAAAAATATAGTCATTATTTTGCAAAAAGTCTTCCAAATATTAACATATTTACAAAAATGGAATTTGAGCCATTATTGACAGCAGTTCCTGTTAGCAGTGACTCTGAGCGACACATCACAGCCTCTCTGTGTCTCTTTCTCTCCATTACAAGTCATTCCGTTCCATTATTAGTAGTTCTCTTTTCCAGTTTCTGAGGGTGCTTTCACATGAGGAGCCCAGTCCCAGATCCAAGTGCATGTGAGCCCAGTCTGGTTCGTTTCAGTGGTGTGAATGCAAACGAACTGCACCTAGGCACCAGGCCTGGGACCACTTGTGGAGGTGGTCTCGGGTGCGATTCAAGTGGACTCTGGCTCGGTTCGGATGAGATGTGAATGCAACCGCGCCCGTATATGGGACATAGCGCTGGTATCAGCTTTATGACATCATCATAAACTAAACTTCTTTCCACAGCGTGACAGTTTGTTCACATTTTTCCTCTAGAAGGGGCGGAAATCATCAGAATCCAGTCAACAAATGGTCTGTTGTGACTCACCTTACAGATAAACACAAGTTGGAGTCAGTGAGAGGAGGTGCAAAGGCAATAAAAGTCTCCTGCCACCTCAAAAACCGCTGTATCTGCGCAGCGCTAGTCCATTTAATCCTCTGAGCCGTAGTAGATGTGTAGATATGAAGAGCGATGATTCTGGCATCTTAAAAGTGGTTTTAATCATCCATGGCTGCAGGATGACTTTTTGCCGGGTCAAAACAAAAACAATCTTCGCTCAGGTCATGACCCCCATGCCATGGTAGCTTCTTCTTCTTTCTCCTCCTTGGCAGGGTTGTAAACCAGCTACGTGCATACCGCCATCTGCTGTTTCAGACTGAGTAAATACGCAAGTGGGCCGGTTTGATGTTGCTAGTGTTAAAGCAAGCCGGGGGGGGAGGAATCACGCCGCGCTGCTCTGCAGCTCAAAACAACTTGGCCTAATGTGAAAGCACATTAAGTCTGTACACATGTGTTGTTCTACAAAGCATGACGTGACAACATAACAGCCCTCCATTGGTTGTCACAGCCCAATCAGAATGTATTGTGGGATACATATAGACAATACAGTAGCAGGCTAACCTAATTAGCTGCAAGAACAATCAAAAAAATTGATTATAAATGTATTAAAAGACATTCAGTATCAGAGTTACTGGTGTTGATTTGATCTTTAAAGTCCTCAGAATGTCACCCAAGTTCCAGGCTGGCTAGGAAACATTCTGTAAGAGCTATGAATATGTGGATAGCATCATTAGAATTGATCTTTATAACATCAAAATACTTATTATTTCAGAGGGAAAAATGAGTGCTTACAGTTTATGGTTCATAAGTTACTCAACTTTGAATATTATTTGTCTCTCATAACAATGCTGTTCTCAGAGGGTTGCATTTTAGACAACTCTTTATTATCCCAGACAGAGTAAATGTTTAGTCACCAGTTAACATTGTCACTTTTTCAACCATAACACTGGTCTTTGACGTGAAACAGACGATACATCCTGCTGTTTTTATGGCCCGTGCCAGTCAGCAGTTGTTGGCGGATGTTCTACTTGTTTTCACTCCAACACTTCATCCGGTCTGGTCCCAGCACCACAAGCTGACAGGCTTACAGACTGCTGCAGACCCATCGCAAGCAGCTGTGAGTTTAAACTTGTCTAGTGCCAAATTTTTGTTCTGAACTAGGCTTAACATAAAAGAAAATATTATGCAAGAATGAATTCCCAAAGTGCATCTCAAAGCATTAATGTGGTTTCACTGGCTTGGTAAACAGCCATTAAATTCAAGAGTCTCACCTGCTGTCCCCCTGTAAAATATACTCTCTGATTGTGAGTCGTTGCTCTATTTATTCATTCAATTATTGATTTATTGACCCAGTCTCTACAGCTTAATCAGCTGTTGAAGTCAAAGTTAGACTCTATGCTGTGCAGTAATTTTGTTGAGGTAATTCCATAACTAAACACATTTTTTTACATCATCCACATGCCTTCCTCAGACCTCACCACAGCAGCAGACGGCATCTGAAAACTCTGTTCTGCTCAGCAAATGTTTTTAATGTTAATCCTCCGCACCGTCCACCTGCTGTCTGAACATTGATTGTAATAGAGACTCAAAACTTTCTGAGTGTAACTTACCATCAGAACAAACATGTTGTCCCTGTTACAGGGGAAAAGTATTTGCTTTCTCATCTGCACATCATGTAAAGTCATTTTAAAAAGTAATTTGGTGTAACAGCAGGGAAGAATTAAGGCCTTTGCTGAGGAGATGGCTCCGTCAGATTTGTCATATCAGAAATAAAGTAGTAGCTGGGTGTTTGAAAAGGTGCTAAGAGAATAAAATCTAAGTTTTTATGAAGTTAATCAGTTGTTTTTTGTTTTATAAATGTGCACGTTGGAATGTTCCTTGTTACTACATTCAGACAAATATGCTGGGTTTAGAAATTTTGATGACACTGTCATGTTTTGTTTCTCATTTCTGTCATCTGTAACACTCTGTAGTCACCTTCTAATGACCTTTAACAACTGGGGTTAACCAGCTGTGTTATTCAATCCTCAGTTAGAAGGACTCTGTCAAAAAGCAGTAAGATCTTAACTCTGGGCTGCAGATGTAAGTTTTTAGTTTCTTATTGTCTAAAAATGTCATACAGAGGATGCTTCAGCCTTCATTCAGGATGAGAGGAACAGAATCATGAAAGTCGATAAAGAAAGAAATTTACTTAATCAAATAAAAACACCAAAGGACAAAAGACAAAAGCAAACAGAGGAAAAAGAAGAAAAGTGAGTTTAGGTTGATGGTCTCCGGCAAAGTCTGAATACCTCTGAGAGGATTTAGAGGGGTCCTTGGAGTAGAGTGTGAAGTGTGTGAGGGTGCGTGTGTGTGGAGTGTTTTGAGAGTTTTAAGGGCCACATTTACACAACAACAATTTCATTCAAAAACGGTGAACTATTGTGGTATTCTGGCGGTGCGTTTACACAATAACTGCATTTTAGGTGCTTGAAAATACAAAGTTTTGAAAGCACTTCACAATTTCCTTCAGCGTGTTACTTTTGTATGCTGTTTATCTGAAAACAGAGCACATCATGCTTTTGTAGACAAGTACTAGGAGGATAACTACAACAATGGCAGATGATCAAGTCGTGTTTGTGCCGCTCACTCCAAGTCCTTATTTCCCTCAGATTTACTTGCTCAGTAGTTCATCATCAGGAGTAGCAACCCCAACTCATCGTTCATCCACACAAATGCTCGTATATGATCACTGTCGTATGTTTACTCCTCATTGCTCTGTAGGAGGACTTAGTGCACATGCATACGTCTATTTCATCACCAATAACTACTGGCCTGGCATAGGAATGTGCACGGTTAGCTGCTTAAACTGCTAAACTAACATATCAAATTAACTGGCACAAGATTAACAAGTCAACTAGTTGTCTATCTTTTTTGTTTTTTGGAAACATAGGCCTGGAACCCTGAGCAAATGCGCTTTTAAACTGTAATAAAGCCTCCCACCACTAGTAGCCGCTGTAGCTTCAGTTAATGATTGTTGCCTTCCTGCCAGAGCTTCCCCCAGCTGCTTCATCTGACACAAACCTGAGAACATAGCACTTAGTGTGCCAAAGGAACAGCGCAGTATGGCAGTGTTTTAAACAGAAAATAGAAATATAAAGGAAGATGCATGAAAGAATCACACGTTATTTGGCTCCAAAAATGGCTAAATAGACTGCACCACATCCACAGAGCACAGGCAAAGAAAAAGTCCACACTAAACTGCTTGAACAGCCCACAGTCCTGTTTACATGTAACCTGGCACGCTGGATGGATTTGTTACCACATCCATCTGGGTTAACCACTTATAGACAGTGTTTGGGAAAGGGCAGAGCCTTTGGAAAAGACAAACCATGGCAACTGTAGACATTTCAGTACACGACTTTTGTTATTTTAGAAAAGAAAACAACTCAATGCCGTTCTTTGTTCTTCTTTTAACGAAGAAAAGTTGTCAAGTTCTGATAAAACTGGTGCTTTAGCAGCATCCATGCTAATCTCTTCCTCCATAACTTCACCAGCCTCTTGTTGCTGCTTGTTTACTTCACAACTCTGCTGCACCCGAAGAGTGCTGCCCCTTAATGCTGATTGGTCCTGTCACTTTCTAACTGGGCCCAAACAGTTCAGACAGGAGCTTTGCAAGATGGATTCACCAGTGAGAAACACAGAAACGGGTGTTTCCATCTGCTTTGCAAGGTTAGTTAACATGTATGTAAATGAGGATTTAGGCGAGGAAAATTTAAAATTCAGCACAAAATTGCTCCTTTTACATACGAATCAGCCTTATTACAAATAGCACCTAATCCACAAAGACAAGCACAACTGTAACAGCCAGTAAAACTGGAGCAATTTAACACCGTGTGTTAAAATCTGCGCTATTTCTCTTTCTCCTTTCTCCTCTTTCCACCTCAGTCAGTCGGTGCTGTGTATCCCAAAATAAACTTTTTTTTAACAACAGTGGGACAATAGGAACTCAGTATGAGCCACTTTAAAATAAAATATATGTTTAAGACAAATATCTGTCTCAGCCGCCAAGTCATCTCCTATCAGAAGGGAATAAAGTTATTTTGTTTAAAAAAATGACTTTTACAGCTCATAGAGAAAGTTTACAGACATGCAGGCTCTCCTGTTTACATTGTACTTCGGCGAAGTTTAGCTGTATTTGATATGAATGCTTTTCTTGTCTTTGTATTGTTTTCTTGGATTATTCTTTTTAACAGGGATAGAACGAGTACAATGGATGACAGAGGGATTTTCATTACACACAGGGGTTTTGAGTAAATAAACACAACATCACTCCTGATATAATTTGATTTATCTGTACAAGAGTTCATAGAACACTGTAGCATCTAATAATGGACTTGTGCTGTCTCATATAAACTGCTGTGATGTCTGTAATATTCATGCGTCATCATGCTCTGTCACATGATCTCCATCATTAAATGTCTTGTTACTTTTCTGCTGATTCTAATTTTAGAACACATCTGTGCGAACATGTGGTGTGAAGTTTATCGTTTTGTTTGAGTTTAGGCTGATGTGAATTCTAACGATAAAAAAAATTCTGAACGTTCATGAATTATCTGATCAAATATTGATTCTTGCAGCAGGAATTTAACAGCCTACAGAATGACTTCTCTAACTGACCAGTGATGGATTTCTGAACCTGGTTAGTCTGATAATAATGTGTTTTATGTGATTTAGTAATAACAGCAGAGGCACAGATGTGTATGTGCTGTTTTTCCTTTTTCTTTTCTCTGAATCACACATATCTGATCATCATCTAATGTGCTAATAGGTGTGCGTTTTGCTGCATCTCTGCAGGAATGAGGTCTTGGTCTGAAGCTTATATTTTTCTTCTTTCCATCTCAATCTGTCTTTCTGTTGTTGGTGATCTAAGCTTACAGTGATGTGCCACATGGCCTGTGGCATAACAAGCGCTAAATGTGCTGGGCTGGCAAAATTGTGGGCAATTTTGCATTTGCGTGTAACCAGCGCTAATTTTTAGTGCATTAGTTGCAAAAAAGGAAATATTTGCGGACGCAATTCTCGTGCTACAGCTGCGCTAGTCTGGAGCAATAAAATCTTAGTAGATCTGTTCTATGTAAATTGCTGAGGGTTATAACGACATAACTGAAGTGATGAGTCATCAGATTAAATACGATATTAAAATGCAAAGAGGAATGAAGACTCTTGGAGCTAGCTGCTAACTTTGGCCACACTCTACTCAACATACCAGCCTTACATTATATACCCACTGACACAGCAAACCATTTCCTAAGTGTTTTCTCCTCTGGTCAGCTCAGTCAGGACATGAAGATAGCCATCTGGGAACATCCTCCACCTGGCATGTTTATCTAAGCTTTCGTTTACGTGCAGGTCTATTAGCATGGTGGTTATTATCAAAGTAATGGTTTCTGAATGCAGAACCTTTTAGAAACTGAAAACAAATAACATTTCCATTTTCAGCAGAAACATGGTCTAAGTCTTACATGTAAATTCTCTGTTTCAGAGAGTCAGTCGTCTCATAACTATCACATCAATTAGCCTGTTTAAAACAATCCAAAACGTTCCTGCTCTAAAGTTGACCAGTGGTGAGCCGTCAGGGCTAGAGCCATTACTCCTCAGATAACACAGATCGGTCTGGTCACTCTCTGACCAGGAACTAGCATTTAAGCTCTGCAGTATGGATCCACCTCACAACAGACATGGGATCTGGCTGATTCAGCAGCTTTGGTAGTTTTGAAGTTGTTATTTTATTTAGTCTCATACGTACAATCACATGCCCCGCCCACACTGGCTTACATGACACCAATAATTTAACCGAACCAGGATGAGAGTGCACAGTAGGTCTTTGACTGTCATGGAAGAGGAGAATGGAGATGAAGTAAAAATGAATTTAATAGACTATCTTGTCCTCTTTTAAGGTTTTTGAGACAAAATTGGCAAGTGTAAATGCATCAGATTTAAGCACCCATTCCAGCTTTTGCTCATCAGGCCACTGCAGTGTTTAAGGATTTTGACAAGCCATTTCATGAAGCAATGACTCCGATCGTCATATTTTGAATGGTGCAAAAGAAAATGGGACTCACTTTCCTCTTCAGCTCAATCACACAACTCACTAATTTTTTTTTTTTTTTTTTCTCCTCTTGGAATATTTTTGAATCAACCAACTTCAATGGCCAGAGGAAGAATACCAGTATTTCTGGCCAGTTGCATTGTGCTGCAGAATTTTAGAGTTTACTACAAGAGTGGATGTTTAAACCTGATATGCTTCTGTTGTTGTTGAAATAAACCAGCATTCTGGTACCAGTAGAGCGAGTTTATCCCTGGTTTATTATATAATGCATCAAAGAGTACACAACCACTGCACTGATGTGCATTTAGTTTAGCTGGAGCTCTACAATAGGAACATTTTCTGCAGGATTCCTCTCGACTTGTTTTCAGTAGATTTTTCTTTTAACTTGATGTCTCTGAAGGCAGATTTGTAGGTTTTGTTGAACCGCTTTACACTCAGAAAGCCATATTTGGTCTAATATGCTACAACCCCAATTCCAAAACAGTTGGGGCACTGTGGGGAATGTGAATTTTAAAAATCCAGTGTTTTTTAAATCTCATAAATCAGTATTTTATACACAATAGAACATGAAATACATATCAGATGTTGAAACTGATACATTTTACCATTTCATGCAAAATATTAGCTCATTTTGTATTTGATGGTGGCAACATTTTTCAAAATAGTTGAGACAAAAGGTTAGAAAACTAACTGGTAATACATAAAAAAGCTAGAGGAGCGTTTTAATTAGGCTAATTGACAACAGGTCAGTAACATGACCTGGTGTAAAAGTGAGTTTTAGAGAACTCAGATGGGCAGAGGTCCACAAATCTGTAGAAAATTGTGTCTAAAAATTGTGGAACAATTTCAGAAAAATCATCTTCATTGTGAAATAACGACTTTAAATTCCCAACAATCTACAGTACAAATAGCCATCATAAGATCTGGAGAAACCTCAATGCACAAGGGTCAAGGCTAAAGGTCAGTACTGGATGTTTATGAATTTAAGGACCTCGGGTGGTATTGCATTTAAAACAAGCTTGATTCTGTACTTAAATCAGTGCATGGGCTCAGGAACTCTTCAAGAAATCACTGTCTGTCGATACAGTTAACCGTACCATCCATAAATGCAACGTAAAGCTGTATCATGCAGAGAAGAAGCCGCATATGAACATGATCCAGAAACACATCTTCTCTTAAACAAAGTTGATTTAAAATGGACTGGGGAAAAATGGGAAACTGTTCTCTGGTCAGATGAATAAAAAATTTGAAATTCCTTCAGGACAGAGATGTCAAATTTAACCACAGCAGGGGCCGAATTCTGAATTTGGGTCCAAAATGAGGGCCAAACAAGGTCAACATTTAGCCATAAACTATCAACCTCATTTACACCAGCAATGAATTATGGGAGAAAAAAACCTTAGCACTGATGATAAATGATTTTGAGATTTAAAACTATAAAAGTGGTCAGTTTAAAGGCTCAAAATCTGAGATAAAAATTCAAACTTATTAGCTATAAAGGGTTAACATCAAAATCATGTTTTTAAAGGGCAAAAATACATGAAAGAAAGTTTAAATCATGTTTTTAATGGTGAAAACATGAGATAAAAATTCGAAATCATGAGTTTTAAAGGTCAAAATATGAGATAAATTTCCAAATCATCGGTTAAAAATGACAAAAGCTGAGAAAAAAATTATTTTGAGTTTTGCAGGTCAAAATATTACTTAAAATTTAAAACTGAGGTTACAAGTCACAGTAAGGAGCTAAAAAGGGCAAAACATGAGAAAAATAAATAGAAATGGTGAGTTCAAAGGTCAAAATATTACTTAAAAATCAAAATTGAGGATCTAAAAAGATTTTTAAAAAAAAACAAGATCAAGAGTCAAAAATGTGAATTGAAAAGGTCAAAATATAAATAAAAAGTCAAACCATAACTTTGGGTGATAACTGTGAGATGCAAAATTAAGAATATGGAATGAAAACAGAAATTTATTTTTCCTCTTTCCTGACTTTTTATCTTTTTTTTTTTTTTTTTTTTTTTTTTTATGACCTGGTGGGCCAGGTGTAACTGTGACACACTTTGAAACCCCTGCTTTAGGAAACCTTGGACGTTGTGTCTTGTGGACTAAATAGGAGCAGGACCATCCAGCTTGTTATGAGCGTGCAGTTCCAAAACTCTGCATCTCTAAGGGTTTGGGGTTGCATTAGTGTCTATGGTGTGGTCAGCTTAAGGCAAAAGCTGACTGTAAAGGCATTATCCGTAGTCAAAGTATTTACCTACTGATAATGACTACTAACTATTGAGTTTTTAGAGCAATATGTGCCTATTAACGTCTCTTTCAGGGAAGGCCTTGCATATTTCAGCAAGACAATGCTAACCCACATATTGCATCAATCACAACAGCATGGCTTCACAATAGAAGAGTCTGGGTGCTGAACTGGCCTGTCTGCAGTCCAGACCTTTCACCAATAGAAACGATGGAAGCATCATAGAGGAAAAAAACCATAAAAGAAGACCCAGGACTGTTGAGCAGCTGGAATACTCATCAGAGAAGAATGGGACAATATTCCTCTCCCAGAACTCCAACAACTGGTCTCTTCACTTCCAGAATATTTACAGACTGTAAATTGAAAAGAGGATGCTAAACAATGTTAAACATGACCCTGTCCTGACTTTAATAAAATTCAAAATGGGCTAGTGCCAGTCCAACATCTGATACAGTATGTTGTTTATGCTCTTTTGTGAATAAAATATGGGTTTGTAAGATCTGAAAAAACATTGCATTCTGTTTTATTTATATTTAACAGTGACCCAACATTTCTGGAATTGAGGTTGTAAAAGGTGTGACCTTCTGCCCTCTCTGGTAAACATTTCATAAAGAGTCCATAAAATCTGCATTAACAACTCCTATATGCTTTTAAGAAAACTATAAACACTTATTATTATTATTATTATTATTATTATTATTATGAATATTGTGCTTAATTTCTTGCTTTTATAAGGAACAAACAATAGTAACTGCTATCCAAAAGAGGTTTAATTCAGTTGTATATAGACTTGATACCATTAACACTAACAAGAGGAGCTTTTAACTTATTTTATGTGTCTCCATAATCACAGTCAGTTCATTCCTTTGTTTACAGCAATGTGTTTCACAGTCATTTGCAGTTATGATACTCATCCTGATATTCTCCATTAAAAAGGGATCATGTTCTGCTGTATGATGTTAACCTTGTTGTTCTATCTAGAATCTAAATAATTAATTGTTATAGCTCAGACTTTCATACGCGGCCCCGACAACCTCCTGCTCTTCTCCTAAATCCTCTTTTTCGTCTGGCTTATACGATCATTTGCAGTTATTATGTGGATCCTGAATGCTGATGATCTTGTGTTTACTGTGCCTCGGGGGATGTAGTTCTCCCAGCAGAGTCTCTCACACACTGCCTGGGTTCTTTGGGGATCTCCCTCAGGGCCACAGTCATTTTTCAGACTAGTATAATATAACAGGCATGAAGCAGACAAAAAAAACACCATCATTTTTCGATCACCTCTGTCCTCGGGTTTCAGGCGTCTGTAGGTATTAATGGAGATTTCCCCTCTGCAGCAGAGATGCTCCATGCTGGGTGTAGTGCTTGATGAATGATAATGGCCTGCAATGTTTCTGTTATTCATACAGCTCTTTGATGATGGGTTAATGATGTGTAAATGTTAATGACTCTTCCCATAGGTCTGGAGAGAGGGAAGCTTTTGGCACCCAGGCTGAAAAGCACTAAACATTCAGCAGAATGTTTTAGAAGAGGAAGAAGTTTAACCTCCGTCCAGGCAATGAAGTTTTACTTTTATCTCAAGTGTTTTATCGACTGATTATCAAACAGTCCAGGAATTTCTAGTTCTGTAATGGAATAATAAGTGGGTCATACAAATAATTAAAATTTTGTCATATTTGTACTTCAGAGCCTGTACCTCAGATATTTCAACAAAGCAAAATTCAGTTGGTATCCATGTGTTTTTTCTATGTGAAAAGTATTTGCCCCCTTTTAACTCATGAATCAACTGTGATTAACCACATTTCTTGGAAAGCTGAGATCAATTTCACTATTAACACCCAGGCCTGATTGCTTCTAGACCTGTTGAAATCAGAAAACTCTGAAAAAGAACCAGTCTGAAAAAGTGAAGCAGGCTAAAAGGTCTCAAAAAACAACACATCGTTACACCATCTAAAGAAATTCAAGAACAGATGAGAAACAAAGTCGTTGACATCTATCAGTCTGGTAAGGGTCACAAAGCCATTTCTAAGGCTTTGAGACTCCAGCAAACCACAGCGAGAGCTATTAGCCACAAATGGAGAAAACTTGGAATTGTAGTGAACCTTCCCAGAAGAGGCCACCTGAACTACTCCAAGACTGTATCAATGACTCATATGTACACCTCTCATAGCACTTTTTGCAGACTGTCTGTTTGAGAGCAGAAATACACAACTATCAAAATAAAACGGAATAAAACTGCTGTTTAGGAATACAAGGGTTAAAATACCAAAAGCTAAAAGTTGAAACCTGACCTGCATACCAAACAACAAAACGTTTGTTAGCGGCTGTGTAGGTTATGTAGCTACATAGCTAACATAGGTACGTAGGTAATATGTGAGCTAAGCTCACATACTACTACTTAAAGTACTGTATCTATGTAGCTCTGTGAACTTAGGCTAAATAAACTACATAGATTATGTAGCTACATAGCTAATGAAGGAACATAGCTAATGTGGCTAAAGCTAAGCTCAAAAAGCTGCTACATAAGCTACATTATCTATGTTGCTATGTTAGCTTAGGCTATGTTTGCTAAAGCTCATACTTCTAAAGCTTATTTAGCTACATTGGCTTGTGTGAAATCATTAATTACAAAGCTAGTGCAGAAATCTTAGCTTTAGCTAAAGCTAAGCTATTTTATCTACATAGCTCTGTCAGTTTAGGCTACATGAAATACATAGATTTGTAGCTACATAGCTAATGTGGATAAAGCTAAGCTCAGAAAGCTGCTACATAAGCTACATTATCTATGTTGCTATGTGAGCTTAGGCTATGTTTGCTAAAGCTCATACTGCTAAAGCTTATTTAGCTACATTGGCTTGTGTGAAATCGTTAATTACATAGCTAGTGCAGATATGTTAGCTTTAGCTAAAGCTAGCAAAGCTGGAACAAGCCACAGGTCATGTAACTATTTCTAAAACTAGTCTATATATAATTTAATCTCTGACTTTTTTTCTGTTTCATTTATAAGATGTCGTTTAGTCTGTAACTTTTGTAATGTGGTTATTTCATGAATGTAACTACCAAACATTGTGACTGTAAAGTTTAATTTTAAAAAAATCTAAACTGGAAATATGTTGTAGCAGCAAATTACAGCACCTCTGTTCAGACATAGATGGCGTCTCAAATGCACAATATGTGAAAGTGTCTGTCAGAGATGTACGGTCTGCAGCAAGACTGTCTTATCCAGGAGGTCACAAAAGAATCCAGAACAACATCTAAAAGCCTGCAGGCCTCACGTGACTCAGTTTAGATCAGTGTTCATGATTCAACAATAAGACAACCATTACTGACTAGCTTTGTAGCTAATAACTAAAAGGTAAATGCTAGTACCTAAAATGTAAAGTAGTTTTCGTCGAACATTTAAAATCCATGATATTTCTCCACTGGGTAAATCTGTCAAAAACAATGCAGGTTTGGCAGAGTGCAAAGAACACACTATCATGATTTGGTACCAGATTTAGGCAAGAAAATAAATGCTTGAACTAAATGTAAAGGCTAAAATGTGAGGACTTTTTATGGACTAAAACTACACTAAAATATTTTGATTTTTCATCGACTTAAACTAAAACAGAATAGAAATGACTAAAATGTGACTAAAACTAAAATAAATTGAATTTAAACACTAAAACTAGGACTGAAATTAAAACTAGCTGCTAACATAAACACTGCTTTGTAGTTTTCTCAAGTCCATTATGAACTCAAATTATGAGGCTTATAACTGTCTTGAATAAGACAAAATGCTGATGCACAGTATGCATGGGTGTAGCACATGGGGGATTAAGAGTACTGATTACCCGAGCCCACAGTAGGGAGGGGTCTTTGAGAAGCCTGCAATGAAAAGTATGTTATTGTTTATTTTTTCTTAGTAGTTAGTGTCATTATTGAATCAAAGCGACTAGAATAATCAGTCAACAGATTTAAATTTGCATCAAATAGAGTAAAATATAATACAGTGGGGGGTGGGGGGGTTGTTGCTTGGCTAGCCGGATAGGGGGGACCCGGTGTCATTTTCTTTCTGGGGGCCTGAAATCCCTAGCTACGCCCCTGCCTGCCTTACCCAGAAGCTTTCCCTTTACTTTCCGCTCATCTGTCTGTGAGCAGCATTTAAAGCAGGAATAAGAGGTTAGATTTAAATGAGGTCCTTGTGTATAAATCACAGCTGGCTGAATTAATAGCCAGAATAAGGGTGTGTTTTACTCATTGATTCTTTAACTCTAGAGTTGATAGATTTCCCGTCTTTTCTCCCTCTCCTGTGTTTAACTCCGGCGCTGGTTTGTGTTCTTTGCTGCATTGCTGCTCCTGAGCTCTGAGTCAATTGTGTGTGCCGCCTGATGTCGATACTCTGACTCTGAACTGTCAATAAGAGCTGCAGCGAGAAAGAGAGGAGCTCCCTGCTCTGTATAACACATCTGTATGTTGTCCTGTGGAGGGATGTAACTCTTCAACTTAGGTTTCAGTGGAGACTGAGGGCTGACTAATTACTTTCAAAGTGTGCTTTATTGAAATATTTTTTATATTTACCAATATTATGACCATTATTGTTATTTTCTTGAACTGCTCTCTTAAATTAACTTTTCTGTTGATAAAAAACAGTTTTATGTGTTCCTCTGACCCTTTATGGGCTGAGTCATGACAAAAGTTCAAATTAGTTTAACTTTTTATCAAGAAAATCACTGTTTGTGAATCCACTGTTACTCCCTCAACAGAATAATTTATTATTTTGGTAAATGTGAGGCCAGAGAGTCTAACAAAAAAAAAAAAAAAAAAAAATCTCTAATTAAATTGTTATATATCTCGAAGACAGTGTTGTGATGTAATTTTCAACATTTTTTATAACATTATAAATTTTAATTTTATTGCTATTTTAACTACACACTTTAAATTGCAACATGCATAATTATTGCATTTGTTTCCTTTTCTTTTATTCTCCTTGTTTTTTTATCCTTTGCATGGTTTGAATAACTTTTTAAGTTTTACCTTTGCCTCATGTACTGGAGACAGAACAAGTTAAACATACTCAAAATATTAGTTGAAACTGATTACGTCAAAGTTTTCAAGTAGCTCGTGGAAACTCTAGTAGACTTCTGGTAAATATATAATTCCGACTGCAAACCCCAATGAGTAACTGGACACAAAACATTAGAGGTACAAAATTGTTGGTATCCTTCCAATAAAGAAAGAAGCACCCACAATGGTCACTGAAATAACTTGAAACTGACAAAATTAAAATTTACTGAAAATTAACTAATGGAAATCAGTCATTGTATTTGAACTGTGGTTCAACAGAATCATTTAAAAAAAAAAAAAAAAAAAAAAGTCCTGTAATTAGCATCACAGGTGTCCTCAAATTTGTAATCAGTCAGTCTGCCTGTTTAAAGGGTGAAAATTAGTCACCGTGCTGTTCGGTATCATGGTGTGGACCACACTGAACGTGGAGCACAGAAAGCTAAGGAGACAGTTGTCCCAGGAGATTAGAAAGAAAATGATAGACAAGCATGTCAAAGGCTATAAGACCATCTCCAAGCAGACTGATGTTCCTAGACTACAGTTGACCATATTATTCAGAAGTTAAAGATCTACAGGGCTGTAGCCAACCTTCCTGGATGTGGCTGCAAGTGGAAAACTGGTAACGAATTGAAGAGATGGATAATATGAATGGTTCCAAAGAAATTAAAGGTGAACCCCAAGGTCAAGGTACATCAGTGTCAGAACGCACCATCCATCATGGTTTGAGCTAAAGTGGACTTAATGGAAGAAGACCAAGGAAGACTCCACTGGTGAAAGCAAATCACAAAAAAGCCAGAGTGGAATTTGCCAGAACAAGCCACAAAGCTTCTGGGAGAATGTCCTTTAGACAGACCAGACAAAACTAGAGCTTTCTGGCAAGTCACGTCATCTCTATGTTCACAGACGCAAAAATGAAGCATGTAACGAATAAAACACTGTAGCTACTGTGAAACATGGAGGAGGCTCAGTTATGTTCTGGGGCTGCTTTGCTGCATCTGGCACTGGGGGTCTTGAATCTGTGCAGGGCACAATAAAATCTCAAGACTATCAACGCATTCTGGAGCCAAATGTGCTGCACAGTGTCAGAAAGCTTGGTCTCAGTCAGGTCACGGGTCAAAACACAGAGCTAAAAACAGCCAAGAATGGCTAAGAATAAAACACTGGACTATTCTGAAGTGGCCTTCTATGAGCCCTGATCTAAATCCTGTTGAACACTGAGCAGTCTGGAGAAGGCACCCTTCAAATCTGAGACAACTGGAGCAGTTTGCTCATGAGGAGTGGGCCAAAATACCTGGGACAGGTGCAGAAGTCTCACTGAGAGTTACAGAAATCATTTGATTGCAGTGATTACCTCAAAAGTTTGAACCATCATTTTTGTCCAGGTCACTTTATTTATTTATTTTTTTAATGATTCTGTTGAACCACAATTCAAAAGCAATGTCCGATTTTCATTAGTTAATTTTCAGGATTTTAATTATTTTGTCACTTTCAACTTATTTCAGTGACCATTTTGGGATTTTCTTTCTTTAATAGGAGGGTACCAACTATTTTTTCACGTGCATATTTATATTGTCAAGACATGTTAAAAAAACAAACTGTACACATTTTACCAAAATTTTCTCCAGCAAATCACAAACCCACTTTTTTTAGTTAAAGTGGAGATTAAATTTATCTTTCTCTGATGCTTTGGGATCATATTTTCAGTTTTTACACATAAACGAGGGCCCAGATGAACACTACAGGGATTTTTTTTTTTACTACAGAATAAAAGCTTTCTGTTCAGTTTCCAGGCAAAAAAATTTGTAAAAGAAAAAAAACACAAGACACCGTAGAAGGTGGAGTCACAAAGAAACCCAACTGAAGAAAGTTTGACTAAACTTCGACAGATGGTCAAATTTGAGACGGTGCTGCTCTGGGTTTAGTCAACGTGGAGGAAAGTAATACATCATTCATTTGCAAATACTACCCACTCTAATGATAAAAAGCTCGTTGGAAATCTGAAAAGTTCTCCCTTGAGATTGAACATTTGGTACAACAGCAGTTACATCATTAAGTATTTATGAATATTAATTTTCCCTTCAGGGCGGCGGGATCAGTCACGATCTTTGGATAAATCACTTTCAGTACTTCAGCGCTGCAAGTATATCTAGTTTAATCTTTGGAATAAAACATGATGAGCCTGAGCTCCTACATTTCAGCAGGCCTCTTTTATTATACTGTTGGTAGGAGTCCAAACTGTGTTTATCACACCATGCCAACTTGTTCCATTAATCGATGAAATGCAACATGTTGACTGTGGCTAATAGTTTGAAACATCGCTAATATAATTTAGCTCTGTATACACATTTTTCAGTCCATAGGGAACCTCAGCCCACACACTCTATCATCTGTTTTTCACAGTTGAACTGCAGCCTTACACTCAGAGCTGTTTACATGCAGACCTTTTTGCATTAAACTGAGTCACCTTGTGCATTAAAAAAAAGCACACTGGTGGCAATGCGAGTCAGTGATTGCATACAGCCTACAGCTTTCTCTTTCATAATATCTGTGTTCAGATATTTCCTGGTGCTCTTTGGCTCAGCTGTTCCACGATCATTTACAAGAGGGACGTAATGCTAGAGAACATCTCTCTTTTTCCTCTCTGTTTGCAGAGAGTGTGATTGTTAGCGTACCGTTCTCTCACGCAGAGTAAACAGTTATACGATGGTACAGTGAGGAAAGCGAAGACTGTCCACTAGTCATTTAACAGATCAAGGCAGTGACTGCAAAGACGCGCAAAAAAGATTTAATGATGTCACATCTATGGATAAACTCTGTCTAAAAAATGACTTCTTTTTCTGTAATGGGTTTCCATGACAGTGTATTGCCACTGGTGTACTGACACCCACAGTAGTCCTCATTTTGGCAGCTATTTTAAGTGAAGTTTATTCTTGTCTAAAAATGGAAAAAACTTTTAGTTTTATTTACATTTTAGTCATTTTTAACCTCATTTTTTTTCCTCCAGTTTATTTAATAAAAATGATCTCACATTTTAGTCTTTACTTTCAATCAAGGTAAGTTTTTTTTTCCAGAACTCATTTAACGAGGAAAATCTTAAAATAACATCAATGTAAAACACTCAAATTAATGCATTATGACTAACTTAATAGATAAAAACTGCACTGATGAAAGTACTGACATACCTTACATGCACAGTAGAGCTATATCATGGATACTGTGTGTCTGACACTCCAGCACTGATTTCACTGGGCCTCTGAAAAACCCAGATAATGGGCCCTCCCCAGTTGTGATTGTGTGTGTTGGATCAGTCGCATTGGAGCTAGCATTCTGGCTAACAGTTACTAAATATTGGAGCTAAAAAATATGTGAAAATACAATCAGGTTCTGTAGCTGAAATTATTTATTCATGCTAATTTTAACCCCTTTCAGCATTTTTTCTGCATATTTTCTACTTCTGTTAATTGCCACTTATCATTCATTTTACACATTTTTTTTTGCCAGTTTTTAACCCTCTTCTCCACCAGTTTTTGCCATTCTAAACACATTTTTGGCATCTTTAACCCTTTTCTGTACACATTTGTCTCTTTCCACTTGTTGTTACCTCTGTTGACCTTTTTTTTGTCACTGGTAACCCTCTTCACAACCTTTTTATGCCCTTTTCCCAATCTTGTCTGCATTTTCTGATTTGTTTTGCCAATTTTTGCTACTTTTAACCCCCTTTCACTAATATTTCCTCTGATGTTTATCATTTTAACCAGTTTTTGCCACTTTCTGCCTAGTTGTTTGCCCCTGCTAGGCCAGTTTTGCTACTTGTAACCCCTTTTCACCATTATATCTGCTGGTGTTTACCTATTTTAACCACTTTTTGACACTTCTAACTCATTTTAGCCCCTTGTAACCCCTTTCACCTTTTTTTCTGTTGCTGTTTACCAATTTTAACCACTTTTTGACTATTTTAACTCTGTTTAGCCACTTGTAACCCCTTATCATCTTTTTTCTGCTAGTGTTTACCAATTCTAACCACTTTTGCCACTTTTAACTCCTTTTAGCCACTTGACACCTCTTTTCACCATTTTTTCTGCTGGTGTTCACAAATTTTAACTGCTTTTTGACACTTAACTAATTTTAACCACTTGTAACCCCTTTTCACCATTATTTCTGCTAATGTCTACCAATTTTAACAATTTTTTGACACTTTTAACTCATTTTAGCCACTTGTAACCCCTTTTCACCATTTGTTCTGCTGGTGTTTACAATTTTTAACCCCTTTTTGCCACTTTCTGCCCATTTTTTGCCTTTGCTAACCCACGTCTGCCGCTTGTACCCCCATTTTTACCATAATTTATGCTGATGTTTGCCTCTTTTGGCACTTTTAAAAATGTTCTTGCCACCTTTAACAAAATACTAATACTTTGAAAATCCACTTTCACCACCTTTTTCTGCCTATTTTTGACACTTTTAACCCATTTAAATCCTTTTTTGAGAAAAGGAGTTTTTCTTTCTATAAAGTCTATTTTACAGCATAGAGAGATAATAAAAAGTATTTGATGCTTTTTTAAGAGTGGTTATTATTCAGGTAAAAAAAAAAATCAAGTCAAATGAAGTTTAACATTTCTTTATTAAAACAAGACCAGAGAGCTTCACAGAAAGATTTTTATGATGGAAAAGCTGTATTTGCTCTTCTCCAGCTCTGCTGTGGCATGGGTTTACAGTTGTTATGGGTGGGGTCTGCGGGTGTATGTAGTGGTTGCTGCTGCGGTAGCTGTTAGCTTGGATGCAGCTGTGATAAAGTGGCAGGTTAGTTGGAACTGGACCAGTATTAAGAGCCACACGAAAGCTTGCCTTGGTGCACAAGATGTTTTTGCATGTCTTACTACCAGCCTTTACATGAAATTTATTCACCCAGTGAAGCGCATGAATACAACCAAATTTTGACTTTTCGCTCTTATTGGTCTGTCATAACTGTGACAGACAGAATGTTCCTCCAGTCACCTTCCTAGAATTTTTTGTGAAGTCTTGTCATACTCAAACTCTTTCTATGGGAGCTTTTCCAGAAGAATGACAAATAAATCCATGCTGTAGAAATCTGAAACTATCTGGCATGTCAGGTTAAGAGAATGTAACAGTGAAGTTTAAACCATGCCCATGCCAGAAATAACTCTCCATTGTTGTAAACTTGTCATCAAATCAAATCCAAACACCTGCAAAGGTGGTATACTAACACACAGCTAGAAGCTAAAGAGCCCAGAGCCCAATAGATGCTCAGAATAACTGCACAAGGCTGACACTAAAGCAGTCAAAGCTTAATTTTCAACAACTGGTAACCACAAAAGCTGAGATGAAAAGGCTTGTGGAAGCACACAGTGCTCTGAAAAAGTATTTGCCCCATTTCTGATTCCTGATTCTTTCCATATTTATCACACTTAGATGTTTTGGATCATCAAATCAATTTTATTATCTCACAAAGACAACCCAAGAAAATACAAAATGCAGTTTCTAAATGATGATTTTATTCATTAAGGGAAAAAAATCCAAACCTATCTGGCCCTGTGTGAAAAAGCAACTCCCCCCTTGTTAAATCATGAGTTAACTGTGATCAACCACAGTTCTTGGAGAGCTGAGTTCAAATCAGGAATCAGAAAGGGGGCATATACTTTTTCATGGGACTGTATATGGTGGAGGAAACATTCCCTCCCTTCAGAAACCAGTGAGTGACGTGGATAACATTACATACGTCTGTAGCCTCAGTTTGGCTCAGCTGCATTGGACGAGTCTATGGATTTGTTATCTAAAGTTCACAGTAAAAAGACACAGTGAGCTGAGTCAGTTAAAGCCTGAAATATGCAGCAAAGTCTAATCTTGACTTCGCTAACTCATAAAAAACATGGCTTACCTGCAACAACATTCACAAAAGTCAGGTCTTTCTGCCTTCCACTTTTCCCTGGAATAAACCGCACACTGACATTATTGGCTTTCACCTGGACCGTTTTCATTTGCATTTTTTAACTTTGACTCAGTGAAACAAAGCATATCAAACTTTAGAAGCCTTCTGGAGTATGTTTGAATGTTTAAATGTCAAACAATGATAAAGAAAATCAAAGACTACAGTAAATCAGTAGTTTCCCTTTAAAGATGAACTGTAATCATCGGCCATGCTCCTGAGCTGGTGCAGAAATTGCATACCATCCCAGCAGGAATCCTGTTATTACTCCAGGGGGATACAGTAATGATGGCTGACAAGGTGTCATTTTAAAAATCTATATTATTCATGGAAGATTTACTTTAAATTTCACCGTTTAAAGTCTCCTCTCTGATATCAGGGATAGACGGCAAAAAAGAAGGAAAAGACAAGAACATGGCTCTGTCGCTCTGTATGATAACTCAGCCTAATTTAAATGTATTTTATGACTTTTTCTCTATCTAATCTGATGTGGAATACATCACTCATGGCATTCTGTGTGAAAGCTGAGCTGTGGATGAGGCAGAAACATGCTGCACATTTTCTCTCTCTGCACATCAGAGCGTATCGAACCTTGACTCTCCAACAGTGTAAACATGTGTTTTAATAATTAACTATGTGATCTTTTGCTGTAATTTTTCCCCCACAGGACTGGGCATGCATCTCCCATGATGTGAAACATTTATTTACTTATTAAGATGTCAAGTCAGATATCTGTGAAAGCGAACTTATTTTAGCCTGTTTGTTCAAAATTTGCTGTGCAGTAGAAAGTTTTGTTGTTATGAAGCCCTCCAGCTGCAGCCTGTGCACAGCTCAGGCATTCAGAAGCTGATTCTCTGTTTATTAAGACATTTTTTATTCTACAAGCAGAAAGTGGCTGATTTTTTAGCATTTCACATTATTTGTTGCACACAGAACTGTTAGGCTATTAATCAGAGGGAATTTAGTAAAGCACTTTTACTAAAGTGAAGGTAGGGCAGCTATAAATGTTTCATAAGTTTTGCTTGTTTTTAATAAATAGAAAATAAAGAATCTCTCCATCCCCCTAATCCCTGCAACCTCTGAAATAAAAGCATCAGCCACCCGAATCAACACACTGAGTTTGAATTTACAAGCAAGGACTAATCATTTTTTATTTGTGCTGATAGGTTTTAGATTGTACTAACAAAAACAGCAGCAAAGTTCAAAGTAAGAGTGAACATCAAAAACTAATTTCAGAATGCATTACGTTGACTGGACAAAAGAATTTCATAAATAAAATTGTATTTATGCAAATTTTTAGGACTGACAAACACAACAACAATAAAATTTGGTTGCACCCGTTGCAACAGATGAATAAATTCAAGCACCTGCCATGTAGTCTCCATTTGCAAACATTTGTGACAATAAACAAGTCGTTCTGAAGAGCTCAGTGACTTCAAGCTTGGTACTGATGGATGCCACCTTTGCAATTAGATGGGCCATTAAATTTCATCCCAGTTGAATATTCCAGTCAATTGTTAAGGCCTTTGCACACACAATAAAAAAGAAAATCAAGCTCATGTTGTTATAATCCTGTTTGCACACTCACGCCAAGACTTTCATCCGTCAAATTTTTTTCAGACCAGGCTCGGTTTTATGTGAAATTTCGCATCAGTCCAAGTCATTTCAATGGGTGATTAATGGTTCAAAATCTCTCTTGCTCGCTCACCCCCGCCCAACCCCTCCCTCCCTCTCTCTCTCGCACTGAAACCTCACTGCAAACACCGTAGTTTGCCCGTGTATTATGTGGATATCAGACATGGAAATATGACAGATAAAGGCAGAAGCTCTCTGTCAGGATGGATCCAGCAGGATTTTAAAGGAGTGACAGAGACACAGGCTCACAGTACGAAACTATTTCCAACATTCTACGAATTTTTGCAGTGAAACCAAATAAAAAACATCGGACCCAGTGTGCAAGGTCCGAGTGCATGACGTTTCTTCGGATCACGGATCCGAAAAAATGCATCAAAAAAAAAAACGAACCGGGTGGGTTAAGACCTTTAGTGTTTTTATTAGAAAGTGGAAGTGTTTAGGAACAACAGCAATTCAGCTGAAATGGACAACCACAGAGTGGGGTCAGCTAGTACTAAAGCGTGTAAAAGTCTCCAACGTTCTGTTCATTCCATAGCTGAGGAGTTTTGAACTTCCACTGGAAACAACGAGAGCTACATTCCTCATTTCATTACTGTAGAGCAAAGAATAATAGAAATGGCAAACTGTTGCCAATGCAGGTCACTGAATCAGAATCAGATTTATTGGCCAACTATGCTTGTGCAACAAGGAATGTGGCTCTGGTTGGCTTTGCTTTTAATGAACATGAAATAAGAAAACTGAAAAAACAAAACAAACAAACAAACAAAAAAAACAAAATTTCAGTATGCATAAGGTCCAGGTATTTTAACTAGTATGTGCATTAATTGTATGATTGCAAGGTGTGCAAAAGCAGCAAGGATGCTGAATAGATATGATCAAAAAGGTATGCATTGATGTAGGCAGATAAGGAAGATAATTTAAAATATTAAGTGCAAATGTGTCCATGAGGTAAGGCATTTAACTACGGTCGGTTTTCTCACAGTGTTGAGCACCCTTTAATTTAACATCTGAATTCAAATGTAGCTCTAGAGAACATCCAGGCAGGAAGACTGCTGTGTAGACCCCATGCTGGTTTCACTGTTCATCCTCACACAATGTTTCATGCACTCCATCACTGCTCACTCACTTCCATGCAATCACCAGCCGTTCTCATTACCCGGTCACATCCAATAGCACTGATCTGTCCCATCATTGTGGGTCCTTCGCATTGTTGCTCATATTGTTAAGTGTGGCTTTCTTCTCCAACAGTGCACTTTAGAGAACAACTTTATTAGACTGACGCATTTTGGCTTCATCAGGGTCATCCAGGGGTCTGAGAGCCAAAACTGCAAGTGTTGCTGAAGATTTTTTCATCCACCATGCACCTTGGAAGCTGATGAGATTGTGCCAGAATTACCCACTTCTCCTTCACCAGTTCATCCGTGCCATCATTGTGCCTGTGTGACTTATATATTCACCTGCAGGTAGAATCCAGACTCACCAAGGTATGAAGTCACTCCCTAAAGCCTGGTTTGTGTATTTTGATGGATGAAAAGTAATTACAGCCATAAACTGTAATGATGCCAATCTTTGAGTATTCTAGATTTCTAGAGCAATCGTGATCTGTTTCGTGTCAGATTCTGTACCAATCAAGATGCCGTCATTCAACCCTTTAGAGCCAAGTGTATCATATTTTGATACATGATTTTGTGAGAACTCTGTTTAAAGTAAATGATCAATAATTTTCTTAAAGACCTTTTGTATACAATCTGAAAAATGATAAAAATGCACCTCCAGTGGATTATCAGTTGCTAGAAATGCTGATTAAGAAATATAAGTGCAATTTTAGGGCAATTCTTCTTTTTTTTTTTGTTTTTTTTTTTTTTGGATTCCGGTAGAACATTAAATAAACATCGCATTTCCAAACAAACAAAAATTCTGGCCATTATTTGAGGTATCAGGCTATACGAGTTAAATTGAGTTTTTGTTGCCTTGAAGCCTTTGTAACAAAAGGGTCACCCAGTGAACACCACAAGTAAATTATAGCAGTGCAAGTCGCAGTCCTTAAGGGATGTTTCTTATTCTTGGGGGATGGTGGACAGGCCAGGGTCACATTTTTTTTATTTTGTTACAAAAGCCTGAAAAAAGGGTTTTTGCATAAATACAGAAAAAATAAACCTTTTTTGGGGGGGGGGGGGCTTGAGCTTTGAGTGTAGGGTCCGTTCTTTTTGCTTAGGAAGGTTCCTAACTTTGTGAAACGACCCAGAAGTATTTTAGTGTTGGCCATGATAAAGGCTGTTTGAATTCTCTAACTGAAAAGGAAAGGAGCTTCATTACTTCCTTTATCATTCCCTTTCACCTAGGAAACACTGGATCATCCTTTACCAAAGGAGAGATGAAAAGACAACCCACAATACTTTGCGTCAACTTCAATTAAAGTGACGCACCTGTCGACTGCTCATCAAAGTAAACGATCAATATGACCGAAATGTTACTAGTACCAATTTAAACAATAATTTTCACTGTCAAACTGAGGATGTGATAAATGGGAGGAAATAAGGATGGAAAGAGGAATATTTCAGACATGACAGCTATATGGTCCCACATGTAACTAGCCTATTACTTTTCTTTTCCATTTTTTATACGAACAGTAAATCAATCAGTTAGTATTTAATGTTTTGGACTTTTCAAACGCACCCTTAGATTCTTTCCTTTCTGCATGCTAGAGTTATGTCTGTAAGTATGAACAATGTGTACAATGTTTATGTCGACTTACCTGCTTTGCCTTGTAAGTGTCTTGAAGTTTATTTGATGCCGCAGCATTCAGCTAACACATAAGCTAATGCTAACACGCGTCACCATGCTAAACGGCTGATGCTGAGTTGATTCATGTTTAGACATGCCTTATTCTGTTTTTGTGTAGAATATTAATGGAGCTATTGGTTTTTTTTTTTTTGTAGTTTCACTGTCACAGTGTCACTCCTCTGCTCACCTGCTGCATTTTCACTCACACTGCCTCTGCTCCACTCTGCCAGTCAGCCACGCCCACCTCATCAGCCAACTCTGCTCACCTGTGCTCTCAGCTGCCTCTCATGCTCAATCAAGCCAGTTTTAAGCCTCCTCTGCTCAGTCAGACTCTGCCAGATTGTTCTTAGCCCTCATGCAAGACTTTCCAGCACTTTCTTTAGGATTGACTACCCGGTACCGACCCTGCTTGTCTCTGACCTCTGAACCGCGTCTCTGCCCTGGAAAAACACCTAAGCCTTCTGTCCCTGACCTCAAGTTTTTGCCTCTGTGAATTGGATTCTGTTTGCTCGGCCTCTGGACTCCTCAGCTGGTGTGTGACAGCTCTGCTCAGATACAGTGAGTGTGCTCCTCCTGCTGGATCTTCTGGTTCTGACCCATCTTCTGTCTCTCCCCCGACTGGGCAGCTCTTCAGAAGTGATTGTTTATTGTTGATTCAAGTGCTGTTCAGCTGTGATCATTAAAGGACATTACATCTATTCTCCTTCTCTGGTGTGTTGCTATTGGGTACTAAAACCACCCGTTACATTCACAGTTAAGAAAGAAAAGTATACCTTGAAGTAAACTTCATGAGTCATCAATCTTGTTGTGGAGTTCTTTGGGGTCTGTTAAGCTGGTTGGATAAATAGCACTGGAAGTGAGCGAGGCCTTCGCAAGTGTCATCTTTCATGGAAGTATTGCCCCTGCTAAATCACATACATTTTTAAATTCATTCATCCATTAAATCCCATGCTTAAATGCTGTAACCAAGACATTAGGGCATGTAATATTATATGGTCATCAAGATAACGTATCATCATAAAACAGAGACGGGAAAGAGACAGAATTGTGGAAGAAAAATGATAACAGAGGGCTGTCCTGCCCTATCATTTTCAGCTACCTTGCTCCTTGGGGCCGCTCTCATCTTGCCTGTGCCTCGTGCAGATTTCAGCTCACTCCTTCAATCAGGTCGTGGGTTGCCAGATCACTGAAACAGAGGGTTGAAATTTTAAGTTGATGTGGATTATTTGTAACCTTGCAAAGCAGATGGATACGCCTGTTTTCCGTGTTTCTCACTGGCAAATCTATCTTGCAAGCTCCCGTCTGAACCGTTTGGGCCCGGTTAGAAAGTGACAGGACCAATCAGTGACGAGGGGCAGTACTTTCAGGCGCGGCGTAGCCGTGACGTAAGTAAGCAGCAACATGGACCAGTGCAATTATAGCGGAGGAGCTTAGTGTGGATGCTGCAAAAGCGCCAGTTTTATCAGACCTTGACGACATTTCTTCATTTAAAAGAAGAACAAAGAACAGCAGTGAGCTGTTTTCTTTTCAAAAAAGACAAAAGTCGTGTACTGACATGTCTATAGTCGCCATGGTTTGTGTTATTCCTTGGTAGCTGCAGACGTGCACCTCGGTTGCAGGTACGTCACATTTTGTTGCTCTGATTGCTCGTAGAGATGTGACATATAGAACGTTCATCCAATCACACTCAGAGTTTTATTCAAATCCTCTGTCCTTTCCCAAATGCTTAGTATTAAGGTTTTCCAGATGGATGTGTGAAACACGTGTGAAACAAATCCACCTGGCGTGTCAGGTTAGAATATTTGTATTTTACTTGATTTACTGGCATTTTTGCTGTCCTTAGAGAAACACACAAAACATCTGTTTATGAATTAGCCTATTTTTAGTAGAGTCATAAAAATTACACAAATTTCTAGGAAGAAATGACAAAACAGGAGGTAGGTAGGAGATGGCCCAAATTACTGGAGAAACCCAGGAAAAACGGGAGTGCTGGGAGGTACGGTGATCAGGTTGAGCCTCATGTAAGCAGGCTTCAGTCATCTAAATGGGTGGCGGGCTTCTTTCTAGCATGTCGTTTTCCAATCTCTCTCATTGATCTCCTATGTCTTTTCTTCTTCCTGTCCAGATACAGACATAAAAGGCACAAAATTAGGTATGGGAAATATCAATAACATCAACTAGATTTTTCTCAAAGAGAAAAGAGAATGAATCCATATGGATTTGCTGACCATTTAAAAACGTGGCTAATATTTGACCGAATCATTGCTCTGGATCATGTGGACCTTGGACATCATTCTGTAGGCTGAAGCCTGACGAGTCAATGACTTTTTCCTGTTCAGTTTTTGTTGTTGTTTGTATCTTTGTCATAAATTATGACCCAGAGCTTCTGATGCATCTCTGTATGGCTCAGTGGATCCATCCACTTCACAGGATGGAGCTGCTGATGAGTCTTTAAAGAGAACGCTGGCTAATGAGATGTGTTTGTGTCTGACAGCAGCGTGTGCATTTGTGAGAAAAAGATTATATGTGACCGATGTTGGAGTAACAGTGCGGCGAGTAAGAGGAGAGAGGATGAGTCACTGAGAGTACAGAGGTTAACATCACAGCCACTGAAAAAAAACATGAGTGTGTCAGCACATGTTCATTTAGTCTCTCAGAGTTCAGTGTTACATTAACCCACAGTGTTGCCTTCACACTCTGGTCATGCTTTAATTTTATGTTTGTTTGCAAGCCCTGTGATTGACTGGCAACCAGTCTAGGGTGTACCCTGCCCAGTTACATGTTATTTAATGTCATGCAGCAGAGATTAGAAAGTCAAGTCCACTGCCATGTAGATGGAGTGAATATGTTAGTCCTGTTATTATACCAGATTGTTAGTTATAAAAGCTGTCATTTATGCTCTACCATTAAACACCCGCAACAGTGTTGACTTAGTACTGCGGTGCCTGGATGTGAGAATATCCCTGTCTCATAACTTTTCTGTGATTTGTCCAGCCCACCACTCATGCAGCTCGCTCTGATGTGAACCTTGAATGACGGGGACACAGGCAGGGACAGTAATGAGACAAACAGAGCTTGGATGGGCGTTAAAAACCTTCACAGGTTTCTAACAGTCCAAAGGCCCATCAGTGCAGCGACCCACCGGGTTTTGTCCTGGTATGCCAGATGGCCCGCGCACCGCTGGGAGACGGCTTTGGCGAGTGTTTTGTCGAAGCGGGGCGGGAGGTCTGCTGGTGGAGGACAGCGAGACTTACCCAGCATGCAGAGGTAATGACACAGTCGTTATGAAGATGAATGTAAAGTCAGCAGGTACCCTGAGGGAGCAGATCTCGGGTCAGACTGTGTGTGAATGTGTACATTTCTATCCCACTGAGTGAGTTTTCAAAGCATCTCAGCAGAGTCGAGAACCGGTGGAGTAGAAAGACCAGCGTGAAAACAAAACGTGTTTCTGCTTCACAGAGTACAGATACTCATAATTAACATGCACACCAAAGACATACGAGGGAAGACGTGCAGATTTCTCATTAGAACAGGAAGGTCACTCATGGTAGAAATGTTAACTAGATAACACGATTATAGAAAAGAGATAAATGGCAAAAAGTGCAATTACTAAAAAGTAATTATACATTTACTTAAACGACAGTCCAGTCTAGTATGATCAGTTCAGCAGCTTTAAAACTTGTTTTAAATATTACATAAATGCATGCATTTAAAAAAAAATTCCATCTGTAAATATGAACAAATAGATTGTGTGAAGTCTTTATGCAAATGTGTCTTTACTTGTAGTGTGATTTATTGTGAAATGTCCCAAGAAGAGGGACAGGATAGAACATGAATATATTAAAGGGTAGGGATGCACTGAAATCACCACCAGAATAAATGTGTAACTGTAAAAGTTTAAGCATTCAAAGCATATTTTTATTGTCCACACAATGCACTACATGATGACCATGCCAAATGTCAGGCTGATCCCTCCTTAGCTAGAAAAGTCCTGATTATCGGATGGTTCTTAAGATTATCTTGCCAGATTATCCTGTGATTTGGCTTGTGTTAAGAATGAATTTTTCCCTCTCTGACCTGATCGAAGGCGCTCTGATTGTAAATATTTAACATGGACAATATTTATGAGCAGAAATCCTGTGAGGTGAGCCCCGAGGACAGCCGAGGAGACATGAGCGTCGAACACAGGAATAGCCATCATGGGTGAATATTAGGAAGTTTAAAAGCTCTAACTGCGGTTTCATGTAAAATTCTGTGGTTTTCCACCTCAACAGTTAACTTTTCTTCATCAGTGGTGCCGTAGTACCTCGTGACCCAGTCACCTCCTGATGACCTGTTGCTTGTGCCACAGCGTTCATCGTGTTATGTTGATGAAGTGATTATCAGGAGACCGTGCATTGTTCTGTATTATAAAGTTGACCAGACACTTTGCACGTTTTCAGGCTGTTTTGATCTGAATGGATCAACATAGTTTGACAGTGCTGAAAATAGACCTGGTGAGTCTCTCCAGTACAGCTGAGTGGAGTGGTGCTTCTGGGACGTCCTGGAGATGGGCTGGAGCTATCTCGTCAAAGATTGACTAGATAGGGAGTGATTTGTGCCACAGTGTACTTTGTGAGCAGATTGTGATGCAAGCAGATTATGTGAAAATAAGAGGTTACATACCTAATTTTATGGGAATTATTCCCTATAATTAAACTATACCATATAGTTCATAGAATATCATGGTTTTGAATGTATTTAGTTGTGAAATATTCACGTTTATTAGAAAGGAAAACAAAATGGCTTTTGTAAAGGAAGATTCTGCATAGATCACATTTATACAGCATCCACAGTGGTTACAAACAGATTTAAATATAATAAGCCTGCATTCTCCTGTTTTATTGATTTTTAGAAAGCCTTTGATTCAGTCAATCATGATTTTATTAAGATTTAAACTTGGCCAGAAGGGGGCTAATGGAAAACTTTTACCTAGCTGTTACTTCTCCATAGATCACCTGTGGCTTGTATTAAAAAGAACTTTGATTGGGTTCTAATGTTGAAAGCATTTCCTTGTGCCACTTTTTAACCGCTTTTCCCACCCAATTTTGCCATTTTTTGCCACGTTTCACCAATTTTTTTCCTCTTTTTACCTACTTTGGCCACTTTACACCAATTTTGTCAAATTTTAACCCATTTTCATCACTTTTTGCCAATTTCAACACAATTTTGCCACTTAAAACTCATTTTTGTCCAGTTTAAACCCTGTCCACCCATTTATCTGCATGTTTTTGCCACTTAAAAACCAATTCTTGCTGCTGTCCGCCTGTCGTTGCCTCTGTTGACCACCTATTGACACTATTAACTCCCTATTAACCTCTTTCTCACTCATGTTTGCCCATTTTAACCAGAATTCACTCTTTGCCATGTCCATTTCTGCTAGTTTAATCCATTTCTGCCTATTTTTCTGCCTCAGTTAACCTATTTTTGCCAGTTGAAACCATATAATCATCCAATTTCACCAAATTTTCCACCCATTTTTTTGTAAATGTATCCCCATTTGGCCATTTTTAATCCCCTTTAAACACTTTCTTTGCCTGTTTTTGCAACTTTAACCCATTTTTGCCATTTTTTCTTAGTCTTTTCCACTTTTATCTAAATTTGGCCAATTAACCCATTTGTGCCACTTTTAAAATCCTGTTTCACCATCATTTCCAACAATTTTACAAATTTTTAAAGGGATATTTGAGTATTTTTGAAGTTGGGCTGTATGAGATACCTAGCAGCAAAAGTGGTATTAGCCTCCAGTGATTGCATTGAGCATCGGTCATTTCAGAAGGAATCACTGGTTTTACCAGCCTGTAAGCTAGGCTATACAGCATAACAGATGGGTACAAGTTCTCCTCGGGATTTAGCAAGGTTTTGGTTAAGTAGGGACACACAATACTAAACCTGTCTATGTGTCTCCTTTTACCTCCTGGAGTGTCGTAGATATGGAGAGGGTTATACTCATTGACTGATATTGTACTGAGCTGTTTGGTTCTGGCCTGATTCAAGAATATTTACTATTTTGTCAGTTAATGTGTCTGAATAATTCCATGTGGTTTGGGTCATGTAAATGATCAGATATGTAAATAAAATATTCATTCATTCAATCATTCATTCATTTATTCGTTTCTATACCATCAAGAAGCAAGTGTGTCTGTGGCCGACCAGTGTGCACTAAAAGTCATTCCTTTATTCTAACATGTATTTAAAAATGACAAAGAGAGGGAAGGAAAATGTCTCTTAAACAGGATCTTGCTCCAATCATTCATAGCTGAAATGGGCGCCCTGCAGAAGATTTAACCTGACGGGAAACAGTGCAGAAACTCTATTCTGAGACCCACATTGTAAAACTCCATGTCCACACTTTCTAGCAGAGCTGATCCAGATACAACTTTCCACCACTGTGGCCTTTCTGTAGTTCAGGTAAAGGGGTTGTTTTTATCAAATGGCCCTTTGTTGTCAGCTCCGCTGTGCCAGTGCAGGCTGCCACCACCTGTCACTGTCCTGATTACAGCAGGCTGAGCACCAGCAGCAGGTCGCTGAGGACCAAAACAAAAACACTGTCCTTTAGTTTGTCTCTAAATAAACACATAACAGCCAGAACCTTCCCCACAACAGCACAGAGCTTTGATTTCTCTGAAGTGATGCACCTCTGTTTCCTGTGCAGCTGTGATGCACCTTTGCACTTTGATCAATTTAGAGCAGTTTTGTGGCTCACTCAGTCGATAGTCTGTATTTCTGAGAAAAAGTGCCACAAATCAGACGAAACCTCAGACCGGTTTGTGTCACTGGAGCTGAGCTGTTTGAAAGAGAGATAAAAACAGGCAGCCTTTGGGAGGACAACACAAAACCTAACATCTGCCCTCCTCAGCTCACGACGGGAGGAAGAAATCTGTGGTTCAATCTGACATTTTCACCATGCGCTGCTGGGGATTGGAATCCATCTGCAATCTGCATATTTAGGGGTCAGTGTTGACTTAGAAAGGCCGTGTTGTGTTCAAAAATGTGAATCTTTAAAACCTTCAGATTCATAAACATTAAGTTAAAACTAGTGTCTTCCTAACCTTGCAAAGCAGATGGATACGCCCGTTTCCTTGTTTTTTACTGGCGAATCCATCTTACAAAGCTCCCATCTGAACCGTTTGGGCCCGGTTAGAAAGTGACAGGACCAATCAGTGATGAGAGGCAGTACTTTCAGGCGTGGCAGAGTCGTGACGTAAACAAGCAGCAGCAAGAGGCTGATGCCATTATTGTGGAAGAGATTAGCATAGATGCTGCTAAGGCACCGGTTTTATCAGAACTTGACGACATTGCTTCGTTAAAAGAAGAACAAAGAACAGCAGCTAGTTGTTTTCTTTTCAAAACCATCAAAAGTCGAGTACTTACATGTCTACAGTCGCCATGTTTCGCGTTATTCCTCGGTAGCTGTGCAAGCTCGATAGCGACTACGTCACATTTTGTTGCTCTGATTGGCCCGTAGAGATGTGACATATAGAACGTTCATCCAATCACACTCCGAGTTTTTTTCAAAGCATCTGCCTTTTCCCAAACATTTCCTAAAGAAGCTTTCCCAGATGGATGTGTGAAACACATCCATCTGGCGTGTCAGGTTAGTGTCTTCCTGTTCCAACACTGATGGATAAAAGGATGCCACTGCAACTTAATGTCTCATTTCACCTTCAGTAAAACTGACAGACAGCTCAGTAGACAAATCAGTTGAAACCTGCCCCTCTATAATATTATTTTTTAATATATTCAATTATTTTTTTAATTACTTTTTAGCCAGTTTTTATTTTCATATCTTTTTTATTTGATTAAATTTTTCAAATTAGCCTATCTTTATTTTAATATCATTTTTTTATTTTAATATCATTTTTTTATTTTAATATCATTTTTTAATTTATTCAATTTATTTTTCAATTACTTACTAGCCTATTTTTATTTTTATTTTAATATCATTTTTTATTTATTCCATTTATTTTCTAATTACTTATTAGCTTATTTTTACTTTAATATCATTTTTTATTCAATTTAATTTTTTGAAATAGCTTATTAGCCTATTTTTATTTTTATTTTAATATTTTTTTATTTATTCAATTTATTTTTTGAAATTACTTATTAGCCTATTTTTATCTTCATTTTATTACCTTTTTTTTAATTTATACAATTTAATTTTTTTTAATTACTTATTAGCCTATTTTTATTGACCTTTCACATTAAAACAAGTCTTTTCCTGTGGTAAAGCTAATGCCAGTACTTTTGATCTACTAGACCTTTTGCTCTTTCAAAATAAAAGCAGGTTTATATCCAAAACAGGAAATAAAGTACCCTTGGCTTTAGAAAGTACTAATTACAGAGTTAAAGTATATCAAAACAGTACCTTAAAGACATCTATTAGCATAACTGTTGGCCTTAACTGGTAGAGACAGTAACTACACTGGACTAGAACTTACAGTGGCTTGCAGATGTATTCATACCCTTTGAACTTTTCCACATTTCTTTACATTACAACCACAAATGTAATATATTTCATTGGGATTTCAAGTGATAGATTAACATGAAGCGGCTCATAATTGTGAAGTGGAAGGTAAATTAAAGTGTGGTGGGCAAAAGTACTCAGCCCCCTGGAGTCTGATAACCCATGAATAAAACCCAGTGCAACCAATTGCCTTCAGAAGTCACCTAATTAGTAAATAGTTTAAATTTTAGCAAATTTTGCAGCACCTTCAGCAACCCTTTCTCCTTTGCCTCCTTCCACATGTCTTTAGTGTGCTATTAGACCACAAGCAGCATGGTGGACTCAGCTCTTCTCCCTTTTTGCGGTCAGATATTTTCTAAATATGGAAAAGATAAATCATCTAGTGTTTAGCCAGCCTTACAGACCGGACACAGTTACTCCCAATATTAAAATGGCAAGATTTCCTAAAGTCAAAGACTTTATGAAATGATTTGCTTTGAACCGGCTGATTAAAAACTTTTATTTACATTTAACAGATTTTTTTAACCCTGTGTTTGTCCTAATGTCTGTGTTTGATGTGCAGTCCACATCCTTCCTCTCTTCAGGCACGGGTAAAAGCCTGCCCTAGCTCTCTCTCTCCCTCTCTCCCTCTCTCATGCTCAATTCCAGCGCCCTCGTCCTCACGCTGTCTGTCTGGAAGCCAAGCGCCATGTAAGAGTTGATGAGAAAAGTTGAGTCTCAACCGGCCAGCCATGACAAAAATAGATTAGTCTGAAAATGAGAGACATAGACGGCTCTGCTTGTGTGTGTAGGTGTGTGTGTGTGGGTGTGGGTGAGCGTGTGTGTGTGAGTGAGAGAGAGAGGGAGATAAAGAGAGACAGAGAGATAGAGGGAGAGAGCAGTTATGATTTTTAACTTAATATAAATTTGACAAATTAAAATCCAAATAGCTGCTTTTTTCCTTACAAAAGAGGCATGTCCTTTATTTTTCTTCATTTCCCTCCCATAATATAAACCAGTTTGCAGTGAGTGATAAATATATGACAGCTTTAACAGCACCATGTCTAATTCTCTCCTGCTCTTTGCTGTTATCACCTGGGCTCTCCTTTCATTAGGAGATAAACCAGGTTAGAAAAGTTGCCAGCAGGCATTAGCTTACCTGATTTGTCTCAAACCTTTTATAGGAAAGTAACATTTAAGGCTCCAGGCATCATACAGTGTCCTCAGCATTTCTCCGTGGTGACCCTTATGAAACAAAAATATATGGCAATATATTGAAAAATATAATACATTATATTAAAAAATATATTTCCATATATGGGAAAGTGTTGCATATATTTTTCAATATACAGCTATATATGCTTTGCTTATATATTGATACATATAAAACATATATTGCAATGAAAACAAAAGCTGCCCAATATTTTTTACATGTAATTGTTTTATTGAAACACTCAATTTCTTTCCATTGACACAAGTTTACATAAAGCAGATATTTATCAACTCATATAGTACTTGGTTTGCATTATAACATATTTCATGAAAATATGCATGATGGTATACATGAAAAAAGTGTTAACTGAAAAAATACTCAATAAGACGCCTTGTTAGTCATTTTGGCAACATAGTAGGAGGAAACAGATGTGATTTCATACCTTAATGGACTGAGTAGTTTCCAACTTCTACATATAAACACACCTGTGTTTATGAATTTTACACACATTGATACTTGTCAGTGCATTCAGATAATGCCTACAAAAGTACAGTTCAATCTGTTAAGAGACTGTGACACAGCAAGTAACAAAGGGAGTAAGACATTGATGCAAAAATCTGTGATCTTCATGGGCCAGACTAGATGTAGGATTAAATTTTCCCTTAAACACTGTCACATTAAATATTGGTTCCTGTCCTGCAGCACTTGTTTCAGACCAAGAGCAAAGCATTTTCTGTGACCTTGTTCCTCTATCACAATATAATAGTAAAAGGTGATTTTGAGTTGGCCTTTGACAAGAAGTCTGAATATTTTTACAACTGTAGCCACAGTGAGTGAAAGTTGCTCTCTCATGACCAGTATCTCTTCACTGGTAAGCTTTTGTGAATAATGCAAACCCAGCACAACACCTTGATCTGCTACTTTTCCAACTGTTTCATTATTATTATTATTATTTTTTACCAGTTAAATGGTTATACAGCTGGATGCATTCTGGCACAGCATTCTTAATGCATCATTTCTCAAAAGAGGCAATACTTGTCTGTATGTGAATTTCTTCATTATCTGTAATGGAACACACTGAGTGCCATGAAACATTTTTCATGAAATACGACATTTTGTCCTTTGGCCAAAGTACATAACAGCATGGTGTTTATAAACAAACAAACAAACAAACACTTGACCCTTTTTCCCCTTTCAACAGACATCTACTTTGCCCTTAACTTTTTAGTCTTCCACACTGCATCTTGGAGGAATGCATGCATAGAGGCCCGCATATTGTGGCAGGTCAATTAGCATGCATTTTTCTTTGAACATTGTCACATCAAATATCTGTTTCCTGCCCTGAAGTACTCTTTTCAGACCAACTACATTTTCTACATTAATCAATGTACTGTGTGATCTGTCATACTGTCTACCAACAGCAAAGCATTTTCTGTGACCTTGTTCTTCCAGCACAATGTAATAGTAAACAGTAATGATGTGCCCATTCTGTAACAAAACGGTGAAGCTGTTCCTTTTTACTACTCTAGTGAACTCTTGTGAGTAATAGAGTTGGCCTTTGACAAGAAGTCTACTGAATATTTTCACAACTGTAGCCACAGTGACTGAAAGTTGCTCTCTCATGACCAGTATCTCTTCACTGGTAAGTTTTCGTGAATAATGCAAACCCAGCGTAACAACCTGATCTGCTACTCTTTCAAACTGCTTTAGTCTTTTTTGACCAGTTAAATGGTTATACAGCTGGATGCATTCTGGCACAGCATTTCTTAATGCATCATGTCTCAAAAGAGGCAATACTTGTCTGTATGTGAATTCCCTCATTATCTGTAACGGAACACACTGAGTGCCATGAAACATTTTAAGAATTTCCCATTAAATGACTCAAAAATATATCCTGAATGGGCCCACAAAGGTCCCCAATTCTTTACAGACTCAGGCAAATGAAGACATAAATGTACATTAAATGACACATTAGGCTTTCCATAGAGTGTTTCAAACTGTTTGACAAAATTTACAACCAGTTTCTCGCATCTTTTTAACTCTTCTGTTGTAATAATGTCCTTGCATAGTAAGAACATGAATGTGACAAGGACTAACCAGTGCTGGTAAAAAATCTGGGGAAGAATTCCTTTCAACACAAAGACACTATAAAAGAGTAACCAGTTCTGCCACTCACTAGCCTTCCAAAATCTCCGTTGCTGAAGAGATCGGGGCACTCTCGTCACACTGCAAGGAGGCTTAATTATTAAGAGTTGTTGATCAAGTTCAGACACTTTATTCCCAATATAATAAGGTTTCTCGTGGTTTTCACTGTCCAGCCACATGCTTGCCATTTGCCGAACCACACCAAGATGTACATTATGCATATGGTCAGGAGGCATGCCAGATATAATGTCAAAATGTGGGATGTTTATAAGACAAGTGGGTCCTTTAACACCCCTCACAGGTTTTGTGGTCCGTAGAGCCTCCCTTGCATCACTTATAGTTGACGCATGGTCCCTTTTTGGAACTTCTTTGTATGGGTATGCCCTAACAGTACCATTTCCCTTTTGAACTTGTTCACCAGGATGCAGACAGAGGCTGCACCCATATTGACCATTAAACTGGGTCATGTTTTGCAGTACAGGCCTGGCAACTGAATCACACATCATAAGAGCTGCTACAACTCTACACTGTTCCAAAATGCTGTTTCTTTTCAACTTGAAGCCCACAGTTGACAACTTCTGACACTCTAGAGTGAATGGCTTTAAAAATGTATTAACATTTGGCTTTTTATTGCCAAACCACAAGCCAAAAAGTAAAACATTTTCTTTGCGTACAGGGTAAGGAAGCTCATTTACCATCCCTTGCAATGGCCAGATACTATAGAGTGATGATTTAAATACAGGCACTCCATCACAGTTGAGTGTTAAGGAGTATCCTTGAGAACAATCAAGTGGGCCTCCATTTTTGTTCAGATTACGGTACATTTTACCACTATATATATCTTCATAATTTTCAGAACTACATGTGCCTTTTCCTGACTTGAGACAATCTCTGATATCTTCTCTTTGGAGAAGATGTTCCAGCTGTGTTTGGATTGGTAAATATATGAAGAAGTTTCCATTTTTCAGTGAACTGTTTTTATCCCACATTGTGTTGCACACAGTACACTGGCCCTCACTAACTCTGTCCCCAATGTAATATTCACAGTTTGGACAGTATATGTGACATTGTAGGTGACCTTGTACTGGCTTAAATTCTTTGAAGAACAGGTGCTTTGAGGTTGACGGAGTGTTTTCTGGACAGTGAATATTAATCAAATCCAGAAGATCGGAGAGAGCCACACCAGTGAGCGTGTGTCTCAAAACAAATGAAAGTATGAGTAAAAAACTCTGAGCTTTGGTTATTTGTGAACCAGTGTATAGAGGCTCTTCGTTTACCTGAGGAAACTCTTCATTATTGAACTCTGGCAGATGTGTTTCCTCATTTATTGACTCATCAGTACTATCTTCATATACACTGGAAAATTGTTCTCCATGAACAAAGACAGATTCAGAGTCAGCAAAAGACTGCCTGGTTTCAAACACACTGCTGTCGACACTTTCATCCAAGTCATCAGGAATTAAGTTGTTTGATGACTGAGATGTTGGGCTCAAATGTTGTGGGTCACTGGAGTGAAGATCAAATTCTGTGGAACATTCATCTTCAAACAAGAGTGGGGATGTAGAATATCTGGGCGTAACTTCACCACGGTCTGCTTGCAGGCTCTGTAATAGGGAAAAGAAAAAGCAATTCTGATCTTGAATATTCCAGAACTATAATAAAACAAAATGACTCTACATAGACACAAACGTTGTGATACCTATGTCATCATAAACCTTTTACAAATGCTATTATTTTGCACAATAGGAAATTAACATTTCAGAGGAACTTCCTGGGTTTTTAGGACTCATGGAACTTACCAATTTTTATACAAAAAGCAAGAAACTTGAGAATTTGGATTTGTAACCCTTCAACTTGCAAAGTGGGACAACAGCAATGATTTTAAATGCAAACCCTGAAGCAGTCCTTCCAAAACCCCTTCTGTGTAATTTGACAGGGTTCGCAACAGCAACAATTTACCTGGCCATGATACCTGGTGTACTCTGCCTCCTTTGGGTGTTAATAAGTCTCACTGGGAACTGTTTCACTGCTAAAGAGCACAAGCAAACTGCATCTATCCACCGCTAATTTGTTGTAGGCAAATATATAGGTTTTACCAGTGCTTTTCACCAGGAAGTAGTTCCCATCAAAAACTTGTTATCCCCAAGGCCCATGGATTATGTAATGCATCCATGCCATTGCTTTTTTTTTTTAGTCTATTTCTTTTATTGTTAAATCAATTCCTAAATTTAAAGAGCAATATCAGGTGGTTTTAGAAGCAATGCTGCTACCTCCTGTATGTTGTATGGAAAAAGACATGGCTCTGTCTCAAGTGGCCATGGGGTAAACAGATCATGACAAAATTTTCATTTTTGATTGAACTGTTCATCTAAGGCTCAATGCTTCAGCAACTGTTTGAACTTGCCCAAATGATTAATCTTACCAGATTCAAGTTCTGTTGTGAGAACAACAAAACAAAACAGGATGTCTTATTTGTAAAACTAAATCTGCTGAATTTAACTGTGACTTACAGCATTTGTGAAACTAACCCATTCATATACTTTCCTTTCTACTTACAGTGGTGGGTTGAGCATCAAGAGTGTCTTCAGAGAAGTTTTCAAAGTCATGGTCTGAATCATCACGGCCCATCACGTTCTGTTTTGTGACAACAATAACTAAGTCTTTACTAATCTCAAAATGAAACATCTCATCACACAAATTCACAGGACAGGACAGGCTTATGCTTTGATTTGAATCAAGTATTTACTGATCATCTACACACATTTCAATTGATACCTACAGAGACTTCTTCTCCCGAAAGACACTGCTGTCCTCTAAGAGGGGTCCAAGATTCAGAGAGATTGTCGAATGTCCTCTAAAATATAATTTAAAACAACCATTTACATATATAAATAACAACAATAAATGTGTTAGCCTATATAGGCTACTAAACAACAAAAAAGCGTGAAGATCCCCTTAATCATTGTTTACAATTTAGCTTTTTCCCCCACATGAGAACAGGTATGACTCATTCTTTAATCCTTGGTTAAGGTTAATTCAAGTTAATTCAAGTTGTAGGTTCATCATTTGATGTTTAAACCCACATGCCTTTCTTTTGAATTCTAGTTCCCAAGGTTTCCAATGTACGTTTTCTCTTTGATGCAAAGCTGCAGCCATAAAACAATGGCATCTTGGTTTTGAAGGTATCACTCAATATAAGTGTGATATGGCTTCAACAGAGCTGCAGCTAGCACACAGCATGCATGTGACATCGCTGTAAATTTGAGTTGGAAGGGTTAAGCCAGGCAAGCAAAGGTTGAAGATGGCATTAAATATTAAAGCTGCATTAATAAAACAGTTTGTTTAATGTTGTCTGATCTCAAATTAGTACCAGGTGAAAGATACATGGTACTTAGGGTAAAGTCACCAAAACCATGTCCATCTTCAGAACCATCACCAGAGACATGGTCAGAGGAATTACGATTCAGGTTCTGTTGAACAACAATAAAATGTCTGAAATTGTTTTCACATTATTTTAGTGAAGTTGTCAAGAGCCAATACAACTAGAAAAGCACTCGAAGTCCCAGCCCAGTCCCCCCATGCTGTGATTTACTCGTAAAATTAATTTGATCCGGATCACTCCTAAAATCTAACCAGTTCTTCCTTATGCCATTTGTGACATTTCCTGAAAATTTCATCAAAATCTGTGCATAACATTTCAAGTTATGTTGCTAACAAACTAAAAAACCCTCCCAATTACATAACCTCCTTGGCTGAGGTAATTAAAGACAATGACCAAACTAGGCTTTGACTGTTTCAGTATTACATTAAACCAGGGTATAGTATGATTTTCAATACTGACAAAAATACAGATGCTCTTCTGAGATGCTGTGTTGAGGCAATGTGTTGTAGTGTGCGGCACACGCCACCACACAGGTCAGTCTAGCAGCTGAGCCGAGAAACATGTCATCTGAGACAAAGTTACAAGACTAGCTAATAAAAAGGATGCCTCTGCTTACGAGTGCTAAGATGATACAGGTAAGCCAGCAAACACAGCAGACTACTGGTCAGAGTAGTGTGTCACAGTACATGAGTAACAGCTAAGTGAGTGGCAGAGAGTAATGGTGAATTCACATTGGCAGTAAATGCAGCTACAGTCTAGGCTACAGTTTGTTATAGTTGCAGATTCTCTTAATCAAATTAAAACTCTTGAACTGTGTGCTGTTTCTCAACTACGGAACAGTGTCACTATGATAATCGGCACTGCCTCCAGTAAGGGACTACTATCTGCAATGTAGTAAAGACAAGTTGAGTCTTTCTACACCAGTTTCATGCAAATTCCGCCATTATACCCTGGCAAAATGTCAAAAAAAGTATGAAGGCATAAGAAGAAGATACCACCCAAGCTTACCTAAAACCTATCAACCTTTTAATATATATATATTAATCTATGTTGTTGCAAACACAGGCCAGATTTCTGCTACAATTATTAGCATTTCTACAGAATATGCTGTTATCTAGACATCACATGACTGAAACTTACAGAGGCTTCTGCTCCTGACAGACTTTGTTGTCCACTGAGAGGAACCCAAGCTTCAGAATCATCATCAGTTATCTAGAAAACAAATGACACAATAAATAACCATACACAGTTTACAAAACAGCCTGCATGTGATCAGAGTTACTCAGTTCTAACTTTGTTAATTCTTAAAATATTATTGGACAAAAAACATCCTCATATGAAGAAAGTGCAATTAAACAAAGAAAAGAAAAAGTAGACTATACTTACGGCACAGTGGGTGACATCATGTGCATCTTTGGATTGACTGTCAGACTCGTGGTCAGAGGAATTAGGATTCGGGTTCTGTTATATGAGAATAATACCAACATTCTAACCAACTTAACACATTGTGTTACATTGAAATATTAATAAAACACAGAAACATAGGAATACACCACTGAGCTATTATTAGTATAATGTATCATGACTATCTTGGTAACAAAAAAAGTAAGCTTTTGAAACTAACATCTGCTTCTTCTGCTGTTCCTGGTAGACTTTGTGAAGATTTTCCACTCAGGGGGCTCCACACCTCAGAACTGTCAAGGGGTCTTGCCTAAAAAATTAAAAAAAAGGAAAGATCTCCCTACATATCATGTCCAAACCACTTTCTATGGAATGAGTGCACCTTCAATATTGTCTTAAGACTAAAAGCAATATTATGAAGTTATTACGCATTATCACACACTATCAACTAGCAAGGCATTGTCACAGTTTAAGTATCATACATATTCCAAAATATTGATAATGACCTCAGGTGCAGGAGTGGGGTCTGGCAATACAAGATTGACTGTAAAAACTTTTTTTTTGTCTTCCATTTTTAGCATGTGCTGCCACTTGACACTTGTATTTTCCAAAAGGTTTACAAAAGGTGTGAATTTGTATTGCCATATTATAAAGTTCATCACTCACCAAATCCTGGGTTGACGTATCAATCTGAATACTGGCGTCTGCCTGTGCTTTCCTATGAGAATGCAAACATAAGGAAAAAAAAGAACTTTTCCGAGTTACTTCACTATAAAGTTATTGAATTACTTTATCGATTACTGCATGTAAAGATAATGATTTACTCAAAAACGTAACTTTAACATTAATTTAAATATTTGCTTTAATTTCATTATTAATGAGCACATACACAGTTATATTATTTTAGTGTACCTACTAGGGGTGTAATGAAATAGTCAACTCGTGATACGATACAAAATACTCATGATACAATATAAAAAATGAAAAAAAAAATTACCCAGTGAAGATCTGTGTAACGGATTTTTGTTGATAAAAACAATTTGACTACAAAAGTTGGAGACAGTATGTGGGAGTGTTTAGCTTCACAAAGAAAGAATGAAAACAAATTTAACAGTCTCACTGGTTCTTATTTATTATTTCTTAAACATAAAGGTTTTGAAAGCTTTTGTCTTAGGACCTTTATACTTTCGGCTCAAAATGCACAAACCAAAATCAAATCTCTCAGCTTATAACAATTATAACAATTCTGTTTTTAACAAGTAGATCACTACCTTGCTGAGGCTGAAACTACAGCAAAAAGACATTATCTAAGAAACAAACTAAAAACACCTGAGTCAGGCCGGCCACAAAATCTGGTCTTTTTGTTTTTCAGTCTTCTCCTAACTATGTGCACAAAACAACCAAGTATTTTGTCATCTTCTGCCATTCTCCTGTGCAGAATGTTAGAATAAATGTTATATTGAGTTAACTTAAGACTAGTGCAAAATACAAACATAAAATTCTGTCTCTCCAGAGATGATTGCAAAAATACATTTTTTTAGTTTCTTCCATTATGCAGACTTACAAACATACAAAAGTTATTGCTGCCTGTCTTCAGTACAAAATAAAATGCTCTCTGAAAATATTAATTATTTGTAGTTTTTTTTTCTTATTCAGACTACAATACAAAATACAAACATAAAATCTCAATCTCGTCACTAAAAAGTGCTTTGTTGTTGTAAACAATGATGACTACTCCATTCTTGAAATGAAAAGGCAAAAATAAGAAATTAAATTTTCCTCAAAGTAAATTATTAATGTCCTCATTAAGTGTTGGGTTGGTCTAGATTTTTCAATGAACTGCAGTATTTTTGGCCTGGAACAAGTGCATATTTTTGTTTGTTTGTTTTTTCCAAGATTATTTTTGGCGTTTTTTTTTTTTTTTTCTTTTTTTGCCATTATTTAGCCTAGATAGAGGACAGTGGGAGACACATGCCTCAGAGTCAAAACTCTTAGATTTTTATTGTCTTAATGGATATCAAGTCTATGCTAAAATTAAAATACTGTTAATCTGCTTTTTATTAGAAAAAACTACAGCAGATTACAAGAACATCTCTAATTTTCACTCTGACAAATCTTCACCAGAGAATATTAAGTGTCCAACTTCTCCTGTCCTCTGCTCTATACTGTATGGAGGAAATGTTTTCATACATGTGTCTAATAGTAATTAAAATATCTCTTTAAATAATAGATGACTTACAATTGGCGCATGAAGCTCACATTTGGAGAACATTAAACAACTGATGTGTAATGTAAGAAGAAATAAACACACCATTTAGTTGAATTCTCTTGGGCTCCTAAGTGATCAGTTACAGACTTTTATCCTTCTGCCTCTGTTTCTCACTGCCTCAGTGAACTGATTTAAAGTTTCAGAGTTTCTCTCTTTTAAAACCGTTAAATATTGATTTATGGCAAATTTATATTTAACCCTGAATATACAAACGTTTAAAAGTTTCAACAACATTTAAAGTATGCGCACCTTTGCGGAGGTTTTTATCATTTAGATCACCCTAAACAAACGGAGTATTAATCAAACAATATTTAGACATGTCAGTGTGAGTGTGTGTCCTGTCCATATATGTCTGTGAGTGTCGCGTTTATGTGTGTCATACAGCATCAAAGCCCTCGGCGCAGCGTAAAAATGCACGAATGGATGAAGAGATCAGACACTTTTCTGTTATTTTGGAGGTAAATTTTAGCTTTTATGTTCCAAAAAGCCTCTCTATAACAAGCCTAAATCATAAGGGCTAACAGACAAGCATTTTCAGAGTGAAGCAAAAGTTGTGACACTGATAAATTCAACCCACCGTCTTGGCTACTTAGAGTCACGCTGCTACCCGCCACGGCCGAAATCCACCTGCATTTGGCTCGTTGGCGGGTGTAAATGTCAAACCCTGCTTATCACCATATTCTTGCTTCATTGCTGGAAAGCCAAAATTACTCCATTCAACCGACAAGAGTCACGGAGCATTCACTATCTTCACCTTGTCCGCCGTCTTATATAAACACTGCAGCATGTGAACACATCTTAATGTAACCATATATCCTGAAGTTAGCTAATTAGCTATCATCCTGCAAATTTCAGCACCGATTTCAACATTCGATTTCTATTTTTAACTTGACTAGTTATAAAGTTAAAACTTCCGGTTGTAACTAAAACACTAACCTTTTTTTCCATCGTTTTGTTCTCGCTGGAATCTCTGTTTTATCGGAACCGGGAAGAATATATTTTCTTTTCAGTCGGTGCATTCTTTTCTCCCTTGAGACCCTCACATGGACCAGTGAGCTGTCATTGGTCTGAAAAAACAGAAGATTTTTGAACCAACAATATTAGCCAATCACAGCACAGTAGGGCTGGACAACGCAGGCAGTGCGGTGCACTCTTGGGAAAAGGAGGGAAAAGACTGTTAATTTCACGTTGCTAATGAAAATGTCCAAGACTCGGTTTGCCCTTGTGTCTTGGGCTAATGGACCAGACAAGGATGCGCTTAGTATCGTACCAACAAAATGGATAATTGACTTCGACCTGGCTGATAGTTCAAAGACATATCATGTGGAATGTCGCATGGCTAACACCAAGAAGCCTGTCAACGGATGGCAAGTGGAGCAAGCAGTGGTGATACACTTAGCAGGTAAGTTCAGCTGTAATTTTAATAGTGACCCCAATTTAAATTAGAGAACTTTTGGGCTGGCATGCTAAGAATGTGACATTAATCTTCTTGGTAATTAGCTATTTATTTCATCATAGATGTATCTTACAGAGTGGGTAAGAGATTACAAATATATGTTAGCCAACTGGAAGTTAGCATGGCACTGGTTCACTTGGCAAAAACGTTCTGAGTTTTTTTTTTTTTTTTTAATTATTGCTGAAAATAAGCTCTGAGAGAGAAAACTTACCTAGAACGGACTACTTTTCAAATGTTGTTGACATTGTCAGAAAGCTGATAATTCTGCTTATTGTTCATTATCGAGGTGATAGTGGGTGTTGGTGTGGAGTGCATCATACTGTGCAGTGTTTCTAATATTCTGCCCCTCTTGTATGTAAGTGGGGTTGACAAAATATTAGGAACACCTTTTAGATATAATGCACCAACACCCAACACCCACTACCACCTCAATAATAAACAGAAAGAAGATCAGCTTTATGACAGCAACAAAATTGGAAAAGTAATAACAATAACCAAAACAATTTAGTTGAAGTAGAATTTATGACAGAGCAGTTGTATAGGCTGACATTATATTGTGCAGGTGTACCTAATAAAGTGTCTGGTGAGTGTATATCCCATAAATACATTTAATTTGCACAATGTCCATCTAGCTTTTCATTTTCTTAACATTGCAACTTATGACAAAATCAATAATGGGGCACATTATTATTTAAAATTATGATAAATATATGTAATGGTGCTTATTATTGGCATTTCGTTGAGATTAAACATAATATCTTCCAACATTATTGTAGACAAAGAATCTACACTGAAATCTGCTGAGCAAGAACTTTTAAGAGTGGACATGGCAGAGGACCACAAGAGATCCAGGAAACCAAAACGTCTGTACTATGATGAAGATGAGGATTCAAGTCCTTCTGAAATTCCAAAAAAGGTAATTGAACCACTATACAATGCACAAGGTGGTGGAACTAGATCACAATGGGATGTGACCAAAGACAGCACTACCATCTATACAAGCCCTTTCCACATTCTTTCATTTCATTAGTGTGCAATTCTACTTTGAAATAGATTTTCCGTCAGTGAGCTACACCATGCTGTATACTGCATATAAATAATGTAATCTGATTACTTTTTAAGAAGAAAGGAATTGATAATTAAAAACATTAGCAAAATTGTAACTGATATCAGTTTGTGCAGTATTTCTGTGTTAGTTCATCAGTAATCAAAAATGAAAATTGAATATCTTCATCCCATAGAAGAAGCCCAAACTTGCAGCTCAGAGACGGGCTGAGGAAGAAATTCTTTCTGAAGAAAGCCAACTTACCCCTGGATTCCAGAGTCCAGAAGAATATTCAAGCAATGGAAGTAATACTCAAATCATTGACCTCCAGAACCAGGTCAAGGCTTTGCAGAAGGAAAACACCAGACTCCGCAACATGGTTGTCAAAGGTAAGTATCTCTTTTAGATTCAATAGTAACAAGTATCTTTTTGTTACGGATTAAATTCATTGATGTGTACCTCTTTTTATTTCATGAAATAGATTATTGTGGTAGGAGCAAATGGCTTTGCTGCCAGATGAATCTTGAATTTCACCCTGCATTTACACACGAGAAAATAGGTGGGCTTGCATTCAGCAAACCAATTATTAGTTGCCTTTAGTTGAGTACAGGAGACAAGAAATAATAAATACAATTGCTGAATTGTATTTCAAATGTAATCTTCAACAATAACAGTGGTTTTTACATTCTTAAAATGGGCTTGGTACCCAAACCTTTGCAGTGATTGCAGTTACCCACCATTGAAACAGATCATGTTTAACACTACAAACAACTGTGCTGGGTTACTAATCTTGTAAATTCAGGAGCAACATGGGAGAGCATTAACAGTAAGGATTTTAACACTGTGCAGCCCACAAAAGTAATAAACCACAAACATGATACAAATCTGCAGCTTTTGATAGAGTAATTCAACAAACATAATACATTTCCCACAAATGTTATAACAGTTGCCTACTACAAACATAATACCTAATTGTCTGAAAATGTAATAGCTATTGCATTTGTAGATTTGGAGGGCAAGAAGGTAAAAAAATCTTCAGCTTTCACAGTTGGAATTAACCTCCCACAAATTTACCTTCTCTCTCTCTCTCTCTCAAACACACACGTAGCTTTATCATTCCTCGTCAGTTGACAGAATTATTTGAGGCACGAAAATATCTTGTTCTTATAGATTTATTTATTTATTTATTTATTTATTTATTGCATAAGCACAAAGCCTGTTGTAATTGGGATGTCTCTGCAGCAGGTTCATCTATGTTTCATTAGCCTGCCGGTTCAGCACCACAGACAGCACACGGACAGGTTGATGGCCGAGACCCTGACAGGCTGAAAAGTCAAAAGTAATAGCTATTAAATCTGTGGGAAATTACGTACGATATTTGCAGTAGCCAAATGCTTTAACATTTGCGGGCATGTATTATGTTTGTGATTAATTACGTTTAGGGGCTGTTATTACTTTGGCGGGTGTCACAAGCATTATTCAGATCATTACGTTGTATAAAAAGACCTAGTTGTTTTCATCTGTGTTAACTAAATGCTACTCAATTATCTCTGCTGGAATGAGATACCACCAAAGTTTTTATTTAGGGACTTTTATCATAGTTAAGAGAAAACAAAATGCTATTGCCTGATCTGAACACTCATAACAGGCACGAAAATACTTAAGTGCCAGAAAAGAGGTAACAGAGGAACCAAACTCAGGGCCAGCTGCCTGCTGCTCATTCATTAAAACATACCCTCTGCTGGCCAGAGTGTGCAACACAGCAAAAGTACAACATCTAAGTGAAGTACTTTTTTTTCCCATCATATTAATATATATTATATTTTTAATTACATTTTTTCCCAGAGATTCCAGCCATGTTAGTGGACATGAGAAAGGTTCTCACCAAGAATAATTCCTCCAAAGAGCTCAACATCTCTGAGATTCAAAGTGAGGAAGAAACTGTGACACCTTGCAGACCTTCAGAGGTAAGTCTTTTGCAGTTGCTACATTTGGGGTAGAAATGAAACCATAAAACAGCATTCAGTTGCTTGTGGTGATTTTCTTTGTATTTTGTTTTTCTTTTTTTTCACAATTAATAAGGTGAAACTGGGGAATGATGGCACCACCACTGTCTCATCCCATTGTTGGGAGACTGCAAAAGCACAAAATTCCGCCAGTGGGATGGCACGAGTCCTGCTGATGGGCCTCTTCAGTGTTGATGTTCTCCTGAAGTCCAACCTGACAGGAGGGATCAACAAGGTTGATCCCACAGCAGAGCGACGACAGGCTCTTGATGGGAAAAAACTGCAAGCTTTACTTGGTAAGATTTCCTATATTTTCAGAGCTGGCAGCAAGCTTTGGTGTGTTTGTAATAATTAATACATTATTCAGACAGCTATTCTAAATTTCAAGGACAAGTAGCCTTCTGGGGTTAATAGTAGTAGTTAGAATCAGATGAGCACCTAATGTCAAAATCATTGCAAAGGACTTTTAGGACACACATCATATGGGTTAAGCAAATACTAAAATACCAGCTCAGTAGAGTATTGTTTGACTTGAGTCAGCAGCATATGCATATACCTAAACCTCAGTTAAATGCAAAACCTCTTCATAAAAATAGCATAACCACAGGCAACTTTCCTCCAAAAACAAATCAGTGAAATTTAGTAAGCTATAATTCAATACAAATTAGTTTGTTACTGACTCCATCTCTGTAAAATTAGTCTAACAGTAGACATACCTGAAACCCCAGTTTGCAAGGCTATACAGTCAAATCATTGGTTCTCAACCTGGGAATTGGTGCTCCTGAGAGGGTCACAAGATCATTTCCAGGGGTCTCCAAATAGTTTTGAAGAAAAAAATAAAATATTTATCCATTACATTGCCTGTACCATAGATATTTTTTGCCTTAAAATACATTTAATTGAATATATTCATGAGAATCAAAGAGCGCAGGTATACAAATTCTGATTGGACACATAAAAAACCCCATTTGACACTTTCAGAATAACATGAGTGGGGTCTCAGCTGAAGATGGTTGAGAACTACTGCTCTATATTTGCCAATTATTTAGCACCAAGCAGCATGTTCTATAGCAGGCCCACTTTCAACTGGCATACAGTAAATTAATACATTCACATTAAAATGCTTTTATAGACTTCAGTGAGGGGCTGTCACTGTCATATCACGGTTTTGGGATTGTCTGAGAACATCTGGATCCAGGGCTATGAGTTCATATATCAGTTTGCAGTTTAGTTCATATTTATCAGGGTTTGTCATGACTTGATAGGATTTCCTGTTGTACCACTCTGAGGCCAATATTAAATTTGATATATCACAATCTCTTGGGCAGATTTACATGAACAAATGATTGGCATGTAAAGAATGAACCATTAAACAATAAATATAGTGACCTCATGTCCTGTCCACTGATAGTGCCATCTTCAGGCCAAAATGTATAAACTATTCAATTATCTGCATTCCTCTCTTATTTACCAAGCCCACCCATGTTTTAATTTATTATGGATATTGTCATATCTATTTGTTATTGCCCTGTTCTGCAGATGCAGTTGTAACCCACTATCCAGGAACCAAGGTATCAGATGTAAGAAAATCCATCAACACAAGAATCTGTGAGTTAAGGCACCAGGTGAAGAGAAAAACAAGATGGACTGTTAAATAGGATAACAGACTGTTCATTTCGGTCCTTTCCATCTTTTATTCTTTCAACGTTCTGGACCGTGTCTGTGATAACTGATTATGTTTTAAAATCGGCTATCTTTGAGAGTTAATGGTTCAAATCTATTCCAATGGCAAGGCCAGTTAAATATTACTTTTCACTACATGGTTTCCAGATGCTGTGATGCAGGGCCTTGTTTTAATGTTTGATCAGGTTACGTTTAAGGGTAGGGAAGGAAATTCTGGAGAAGGTGGTTGATGAATGAGTCCAATTCCCAGGTCGCAAAATACCAGTCTTTTGGGTTATACTTTCTGGCTGAATACCGATCCAAAACGCTGGTAGTTGAGAACCAGGGAATGACACCCAGCAATCAAGTATCTTCTTCCAGAATACCTTCCTTACCTTTAAAGCTGGCTTAAAGTGTAATAAATTGCTCCAATGGCAAGGCAGAATAAGTATTAAGTTTGACAATATGGTGTTGAAGCATTGGTGTATGGTTCAAAAAAGGATTAAAGATTATTTTGAATGGTTACCCATTAGTCTGTACTATTTTTAACATGTTGCACACACACATATTGCACACACACACACATGCACTATATATATTCACATATATATCTATATATATAGAGATATATATGTTATATATATGTGTGTGTGTATATTTACAAATATATGATTCATTATATATTTGTGTATATTGTACATACATGTTCCCATATAAATATAAATATATTGTCCATATATTTTTTATTATATTACAATATATTGAAAAATACATAAGGAATTGCCGCTTTCCATATATTGAAATATATGTGACAATATAGTTAGTCATATATGTTGATATATGTATTTATATATTTAGCAATGCACTTCACAATATATGTATGTGTATATGTGCATACATATATTATGAAGTGTATTACTAAATACATGTAATTATGTATTTAGCAATACACTCCATAATATATGTATATGTATGTGCACATTATGAAGTGTATTACTAAATATATGTAATTATATATTTAGTAAAACACTTCACAATATATATGCATACATATGCACATAGATACACACTTATATTATGAAGTCTATTACTAAATGTATAATTACATATATTAATATATATGAGTACATATATTGTCATATATCTTTCAATATATAGAAAGTGGCAATTCCTTATGTATTTTTCAATATATAATACAAAATATATTGACACAAAATATTATTCTGTATATATATATATATATATATATATATATAGATAGATAGATATTCAGTCAGTAATATATTGATAGTCAATATATAGGGAAATATATTTTCTTTGCATAAGGGGATTTTAAGCTTCTACCCTCCGGCAAGAGATTCAGATTACCAAAGGCCAAAATCTAACAGGATGAAAAACTTATCACTCAAGTTCAGCTAGATTTTAAATTTGACCCAGAATTTTATTCTTAACAGATGATCTAATAATGGTTATTTATAACAATTTCAGTTGTCTCTTAATGTATTCTTGTATTTACTCAAGGGATGTCAAATAATTAGTTTAGGAATTGTGATCAACCTCCAGAGACCTGAGCTTTTATTTGGAATGCATGTTTTAGTTTCTCCCACTTATTTGGGATCAGTAGCACCTGATATGTATAAAACCTTAGCCTTGTTGTTCAAAAGGATGTACTTTGTACTTTGGATGGACTTTGTTCTCCTAAAACAAAAGGGTCTGGCTGCGGACCGTGGATCTCAGATGGCCCCTTATGCAGACCACTGCTGGGAGACTCCGCTTCAATTTTGTCAGAAGTGATGAAATTTGCCAGTACAATGTATTTCAGAAGGTTTTTTTTTTTCTCAACTTTATTCACAGACAAAGACTAAACAACATTTCATAAATGAAACATAAAAAGGTCAGAGGTCTAATCTGGTAGTAAATTATTAATAGAGCCATTTTAGAAGTAGTGACACAAACTAGGGCTGACTTTGGTTGTGTAAGCTTTAGCTAAAGCTAATGTAGCTACACTAGCTACACTGTTAACATTACCAGGTAAGCCAATTTTGCTATGTTAACTTTTAGCAGTTTGAGCTTTAGCAATCATAGCTAATGCTAACAGGCTATGTAGGTAATATAGCTTAGTTAGCTTTGGCAACCATAGCATGAGCTAACATGTCTTTGTTAGCTTTAGCTACATTAGCTACACAGCTACTTTAGATGAATAAAATATGGTTTGTGAGATTTGCAAGATTGTAAAAGGAGTACAGTTTCTGCTACTTTACCCATGTAGCTATGGTAGCTTCATTAGCTTTAGCCTTGGCTATGCCAGCTTCATAAGAGTGTTTATTTATGGAGGAAAAGCTTTTCTCCTGAAAACAGACTGTTTAGTTGGAATAATTAATTGTTTTGTAATCAGGTTTTGCAGGTTCTTAAATTGAACCTTTGTCACTCCAATACTGACAACACAATTTTATTTTGAAGGTTTAGTATGTGTTTCCCTACTGACAGAGGCAGCATCTGGTCTGCAAGATGGGGCTACAGCCCCATGGTCTATGGTCTGCAGTTAGACTGTCTTGAAAAAAAAACAATACATGTATCTTATGGAGCGTTTTCTTTCTTTTTTTTTTTTTTTTTTAAACCAAGCCCTCAGTTCAGAAAAGGATGTAAACAGCAGAGAGAGGTGGAGGTGGGCAGAGTTGTTCTGTACTTGTCAACCCTAACCCTCGCTCATGAGGCTGTGCCCCCTGAAAAAGCCCACTGACCTGTGATATCTGGCTCAGGATAGTACACAAGAAAAACTAGCAGCATTGCTGCACAGTTGTCTGTGAGAGCAATCAATTACACAAATAATTTGTTTGCAAGTTGGAAGTTTAATTCTTGAAATGATGATTTACTAACTTCATATCTGAGCTTTCTGTGTTTTTTTTTTTTTTTTTGGTGGTTTTTTTTTTTTTAAGTCAGATAAGACTCAGTGGGATCCTTGTTTGCTATCCCTGAGAGCAGGAAGATGCTAAAGTGAGTAGTATCCTGCTGGTGCCCCACTAACATAGCTTCATACTGTGCTCCTAAAATGACAAAACAGCACGATTAAAGCAATTCAAAAAAAAAAAAAAAAAAAAAACTGAAATTGAGACTTTAATTGCATGGGGATTAACAGGTTAAAACTAAAAGTTTTAAATGGTTCACCAAGTCCCAGCGTGGTTTATGTTTTATGCTTTTTACCATGCTGAAAACCAAATTTCCCCAGTAAGGTGGATGCTGATAGCGTGTTGCCTGCTTATTAGGGGTGTGCCAAGATCTAGTGTCACGAGATCTTGCGAGATCAAAACACCACAAGATTTCTCATGCGCAGACACATGGAACTGCAGCTCTCCTTACAGAAAACAATACCAAACTGGAAGTTATAGATGATCCCAAAGATGACCTGGACACTTTAAACTTGGTGAGAGGGCAAATGAAGAAACGGAGCTGATCCGTGATCCATGAAGATGAGGCCACTACTTGAGGCTGCACAAGATCTGCCTATGAATAATAAGTTCATCATAATGGTGCGAAATAATGAAATGCTGCTGCTGCTGGAAACCCGTGCAGTCTCCGTGAGGAAAATACAGCATTTATTTAGTTCGTGTATGCGCGCAGACTTGCTCATAGTGCCGGCATTTGTGACTGTGTAATTTTGATTCAGTCCCTTCTCGTCTCACCGTCTGTCAGCCACACATCCATCAGCTGTTGGCTGCTCGTATCATCAATCAGAAGCTTAACATGTGTAGTACGATGGGCCGTTATATACTGCAGCGGTAACCTTAGCAAAACAAACTCTGTCTGAGCGCCATGGAGTTCATAGTTAGCTCCAAAAAGCGAAGTTCTAGCTCCAGTTAAACGCGCCATGTTTGCGGTCTGACGGCAGGCAGAGCAGAGACACACACTCGCTCACCAACGCAAACAGATTAACATTCACGCTCATCTGTGCGTCATGTCCAACACTGTCAAAGCTCATATGAAAAAATAAGGCCACAAAACTATTTAAAAAAAAATCTTTTTCTCTAAATTACACTCTGTGATTTAACATGGTCTTCCACTTTGAGGCTGAGTTGCTGCTGTTCCTAAATGCTTCCACTTTGTAATAATATCACTTACAGTTGACTGTGGATGTAATTTCATGAGCTGTCTCATTGCAAAAATCCATCACTGAGCTCTTCAGAATGACCTATTTAGTATCAAATGTTTGTAAATGGAGACTGCATGGCTAGGTGCTTGATTTTATTCACCTGTGGCATTGCCAAATACTTTTGTCCATATAGTGTATATGCATAGGTTCAGGCCTACACAAACCTACAGTGCTGCGGTTGAGGTTAAATGCAGAAGTACATGTCTTCTTCATGAAAACGGCACTACATTCTGATCATACGCTGCATGTACAATGACCCTGGAGGTCACAGGCTGAATTTCATTGGTCTTGCATTGCTGGAGTTCTGAGCCCATCTGTGTTGATGACATGATATGTTTTGTTCTCCTGAGATATATGGAGGACAAAAGGACGTTGTTTCTGTTACATTTGTCTTCATTATTTTCTTTTCTTGTAATGCTGATGAAAGCTTTCCAGTGAAATCCTTTTTTTGGTTCCAATCATCTGTTCTTTTGGTCTAAGAGAGCCTGATTTATTCTTCAGAGACGAGCATTCGTTAAAATAAACATTGGCAGGAGAAGAAAAGTTGTACCTCTTTTCCGAGCCGCAGATGCAAATACGGGAGATGCAGTGCATGTGAGTCTGAAGGACAACAAAGTCTTATGAATACTAACCAGTGAATAATGATTCTCAGGGAACACTGACCCCCTGCATGCTAAAGCTGTCACTCCAGTAACCATGGTAACCACTCCTTAGCTGTTTGCACTGATGAAGTTATTCAACTGTTTTAGAAGTAAAAGTCAAGGCGAAGCAGGCTCATGAACGTGTGCCAACGTGATTCTTTTTTACTATCTTTATTTTGTAATCCCTCTCTTTAATATTCCTGGTGGAGACATCAGGACTGTCATGTACTTGAGAGTGATAAAAGATAATTATTTTAATTATACTTTCTGGAAGTTTGAGTCTAATTAACTCTGTGATGAAGCACCACAGTCTGGATGCAATCTGATTTAGTTCATAAGCCCATGGTGGAGGAGCATCCGTCATTCTTTAAGTGACTGCTTCCAGGCTTGGAGGTAATAGAGAAATATGATCATCTGCAGCTTTTTGCACAGACTGAATATGTTCCTTTTATTTCTGTGCTGCTCACCTCAGCTCTGTACACCATGTGCTGAAACTTCTTTTTTAAATCTTTGCTTTCCCTAATGGGAATGAATTATGTGCTTGAATAGCATTATGATTGCTGTTTGTGATTCAAGCTGTAGAGAAAACACGCTTGTTTTCCAAATATTGTAATTATTGAGCAGCCTTTTGATTAAGTGTCAGCTCTCTGAAGAGCCCAGATTAAAAATTCATATTTCACTGTGAGTGTACTTTACATGAAAGCACAGTTCCCACACCAAAACACATTTTTTGATGAGTGCCTTATATTAGTACAGACTCGTTGAATACAGATAACACTGTTAACCTTTGTATAAATCTCTTATCGTACTTTGATTTGATAGATTTGTAACTAGGGCTGTCAGCATAAACATGTGAAGCGTGATGTGATTAAGGTACAAAATTAAGGTGTTCTGTTTTTTAATCGCATAAATCACCTGCCAGTTTGTCCTCTGGGTGCATCATTTTGTCGCTGCAGCATCCGACACATCTCTGAAAATCAAAATTATTTTCTCTAAAGTGGATTTCACTATAAGCCATATTTTAGAAATATACAGGGTAGACTTACCACAAGCCACAAGAGTGTGAAACAATGGTTTTGCTGCTATAGAAGACAAAGTTCATAAGATATCGACCTCTTTTAAAAGGAACCCTGAATGACTGGACAAGTTCATCCTGTTGGATAGATTTTTGTATCTCTCAAATGTGTATTGAACTAAAAAAAACTCACTAAATATCCCAGATATCTGCATTTGAGTATATTTGAGTTCCTAAACTCAACAGGAGGCTGCCATGTTTTGGTCTGCCTGTTAAAGTGATGTCACAGTATCATAAGATATTCCTTTATCAGTCCAACAAGGGGAAATTCAAAATTTCCAAAAATTCCAGTGCCGCAGCGCTTCTCGCCGTTATAATGCAGTAACTGTTTTTTAAACGTTTTTTCTGCTTGCAGCTGTTGCTACCATAGCAGCTCTCATTGTTTGCCAGTTTCCTGCTAAGTTTTACATCAATAAATCTCCCTGCAAGTGACATGATTCAGTGTATTGTGGAAGCATGGTGGGAGCTTTTCAAAATAAAAGCAGTATGTACATGCGAAAGGAGTTTCTCCAAAGACATGCTAAAGTGGGCTTAAACTTTGAAAAAAACCCGCCGGAAGTCCTTTCATTCTAAATATATCTTTAGCTGAACCGTGTGTAAACAGAAAGCCTCATAAAGAGTAGAAGTTTGGGGAACAACTTTATTAAACAGATGTATTTTAGCTTGTGGCCTTCATCTGCTTCATCAACAGATTTTAAACTTATTCTACTGATGTGGATTTAAATATTTGCCACAACAAGGTAAATATGGCTCTGTATTTATCATTTTCCTGTCTAGATGGACAGATAACGCTCGGGGTGCAAATAAAAAATGGAAGAGACCTCAAATTTTAAAATTCTCTGTGCATGAGACGTGCTGCGTTTCTGAGTCATAGCCCTAACACTGGCTGCCAGTCTAAAACAGCAGTTACTGCATAGGCGAAGAGCACTGCAGAACTGTGACGTCACAGCATCAGTGCAGATGAAAACACGGCGGCATCCCGGTAAGTTTAGAAACTCAAATTACTCAGATGCCATCTAGTGAGTTTTTTAGTTCAATATATATATGAGAGATACAAAGATCTATCCAACAAGATGAACTTGTCTGATCATGCAGGGTTCCTTTAAAGAAAAACAAAGTTTATTTGCAATCTCTTCCAAAAAAAACTACAGTACCCACAATCCTAGAGTGTCAACATGATATCTGTAATTGGTGAAAATATCTACTGCACCCGCAAACAATGTCTGTCAGCTATTTATGATAACAATTCATGCTGCCGCTTAAGTTGAAGCAGGTGAAGCGGACATGTTGCAGAAATGCAGTCTCCATTTGCAAACATTTGTAATAAAGGGGTGGTCAAAAAATTACAATTTTAAATTGCAGTTAATCTCATAATTTTTGTAGTTGATCACATTGATCCCACCCTCTTTAATCACATCCTAAAATTCCACTATTTTGCATTTAAATGAAGTGATGTAAAGTACCATGGCACTGGACTGTTGAAATGTGTTCTATGGAGTGATGAATTAAGTGTCTCTGTTTGGCAGTCAGATGGGAGAGTCTGGGTTTGGTGGACGCCAGGAGAACGTTACCTGCCTGGGTATAATAATGGATGTAATAATTTACAAAGATAGATGGTAGTGATATTTTTTGTTGTGTGTTTGTTTGCAAGTTATTATTTTTCTCAGATAGACAAAGCCTGGAAGAACTTAATGCACATGTGAAAAAGCATGTTCGTTGTTGATGTGGGTGTGATTTATACGAAGTTATATGAGATCCAATTTGCAAATCGTTCTTTTACGTGGTCTTTTGGGTCAGATACATTTTGACACATCCATCTGACATCCTCGAAGCACACATGTTCTGATAGTCTAGGATGTCCTGAAAAAATAGATGTCAGTGACTTGATTGGGCTTTAAAGTGTGAAGATTCTACCGGTATCTTTGCATAAAAATATCAGGTGAACCAAAAATAGCAAAAACAGGCTCCAAAGCCCAGTATTGGTACCAATATCATTCCAGTACAGATTTAAATGTTGTTTTCAGCCATGCATATAGCTGAATTATGTTGAAATTAAAATTCCCTTCTTTAAGATCTAAAATCGTGGATGTCCTCTGATTTTCCTCTTTATCATCACATCCATATGGCAGTTTGTGTATTTCTAGTTCTAAGCTGTAAAGTAAGCATGTTTAACCATTGAACTGAAAGTTAACATTGAAAACATTCTACCATTGTTAGATTAACATATGCACTTTACCGTGCAGCTTGCGGCTATTTTGTTAAAAGTACAAAACAATTGATTTGCCTTTCCTCCCTACTGGAGGCTCACGCAGTGAAAAGGGATGACCAGTCAGAGAGAAGAAAAAAAGCAGTCGGATATGCAAAAAGAAAAGTGTCCAACACCTGAGGTTAATTTGACACTTTGAGCGTGTGCGTGTGAATTCAGCTGCTCCCCACAGTGCTCTGCCTGCCAATCACAAATGTCCTTCCACCTCCACATTAATTATACGTGACTGATGCCGACTCCCCTGCCGGCCCAGACACGATTTAATTGAGAGAAGACTTTCCCTTCTGACTTAAGTGAAGATACACATCGGAGTTTCCCCCCAGGCAAAGAAAGGCCATATCAAAGACAGAGTAATTCACTTCAGAAAAGGATGTTTTTCCCTTCCCTCTCACATTTCAAATGAGATGAATTTGTGATGGAGTACCTCCATCCTGCACTGAATGTCCCTTCCAGCTGTGAGGCTCAACTTCCGAGTGTTCCCGTCTTCACACAGCGCCTTAATAGCCTGTAACTCAGAGCACTCGCTCATTTATGTATCATTCAGCCAGCATTACATATTTCCGGGGCTATGCAACGTCTTTCACATCCATTTTCCATGCTTTTATTGTCCTATGCCCTGCAGTTGGAATACTGGAGTGAATATAATGTCTTCCTCAAGAGAGAGCGTATCCTCCAAATGGATTTTAATGTCACCAGTTTTATTCTGCCTGATGTGCTCTGTGGCAAACAAGAGAGAGGAGGGCATCCTTTTGTGCATCAAATGTTCTGTTCCAATAATTTTACCATAATATTTCCATTAGTTGGAATAAAAAGTGACTTTTGATGACTTTTTGATGCAGTTTTTTAACAGCTAGCACTAAATCACTGCAGATAATGGCAATGACTCACATATTTGACAGGCATCAACAAAATATGTTTCTCATGATTTACCAGTCTGTGAAGGTCAGTGATTTCTCTTATGTTGCAACAAGTGAGAAAGAAAGGCCAGCTACGAGGCTGAGGGCTCTGAGATTTGGGAGTTGAGCTGGAGTCTTGAGTGCATATATTTTGTCAGTTTACGCACATGTTGCCACAATTCACACATCTGTATATTTACTTTTACTGCAATATTGCAGTCAGTGCTTTACATTAGTGTTTCACTTGGATTTGCTGTGTTCTTTTATATCATTAGTTATGAAATAACATTTTATGGCTTTTTTTCTCTTACTTATAGAGCCATAATTGCTGCTGTACTTCTTCTGACAATGTTTGAGGTAGCACTCTTTTCATAAGGAAACATTCATGTATACATACATTATATTTATGTACATTTTAAACATATACTTTACTTTTTCTCTTTTATTGGTGAACCACTTTTTAGGAGGTGCAAGCCATTATGACCCAATCCAAAACTAATCTGATCTACAAATCATTTGGCAATTCATTGTGCATAAATAAATGATTTAGACCACTTAAATGATGTTTTGACACTAGTGCATAGTTTGTAATGCAGGCCAGTATGACATATACAGTGCCTATAAAAAGTTTTCACATTTTCATTGATTTTCTACATCATTTATGGTTTCAAAAAAAAAAAAAAAACCTTATTGAAAAAAATTAAACAAAAAAATAGATTGTGTGAGGTAAGTGGTTGCATAAATATTCACCCCCTTCAAAGTGACTGACCTAATTCAACAGAGGCCCAGCCTGTTAGTGCCAGTATTCTCACAATTATTGAAATAGGAATCACCAGAGTGCAGTGAATGTGTCTCAAGTGGTTCTAATATAAAGACACCTATATCTGGAAGGTCCAGTCACTGGTTCATCTGTATTCCTCGCTGCCATTACACCATGAAGACAAAAGAACACTTCAAGCAACTCGGGAAAAGGGTTATTGAAAAGTACAAGTAACGGGATGGACACAAAAAAATTCCAAAGCACTGAACATCCCCCAGAGTTCAGTCAAATCCATCATCAAGAAATGGAAGGAATATGGTGCATGTGTAAATCTGCCTCGATCAGGCCGTCCTCACAAAATGAGTGACCAACTCTGAAGGAGTTACAAGCCTCAGCAGAGACTCTGCCACAACAACTGTTGGCTGGGTTCTTCACCAGTCAAAGCTCACAGGAGAGTGGCAAAGAGAAAGCCACTGTTGAAGAAAACTCAGATTAAGTCTTGACTGGAGTTCACAGGCATGTGGGAGACTCCCTGGTCAAGTGGAGAAAGTTCTTTGGTCTGATGAGACCCAAACGGGGCCTTTTGGCCATCAGACAAGGCAATATGTTTGGTGAACACAAACTGAACATCACCACAAACACACCACCCCCACTGTGAAGCACGGGGCGGCAGCATCATGCTGTGGGGGGGTTTCTCTGAAGGGCTTGTAAAGGTAGAGGGTAAAATGAGGAAAATCATGGAGTACAATCTTATTCAGTCTGCATGAGAACTATGGCTTAGGAGAAGATTTTTTTAAGCAAGACAATGACCTGAAGCACACTGCAAACAATACACAGAAATGGTTTAAGGACAACGAGGTGAATGTTACGGAGTTGCTGAGTCAAAGCTCAGACCTCAATCCAATGAAGAATTTGTGGAAGAGCTTAAGAAGCGCTGTTCTCACCTGAGCCCTGTGCAATCCAACAGAACTTCAGCAGTTTTGCAAAGAAGAAGGGAGTCAATTTGCAGTTACCAGATTTGCAAGTCTAATTGAGACCTATCCACACAGACTCAGAGCTGCAATCACAGGGGCTGTATATTTATGCATTCACTTATTTCACATTACATATTTTTATTTAGTTGACATTACTTTGTAAAAATCAGTTTTCACTTTGAAAGACATATTATATTGACTGATTTATAAAAAGGAATAAAAGGGTTAAACATCCAAAGGGGTGGATACCTTTTATAGCCACTCCATTATAGCAAGTGTGGTGGCAAAATAACATTAGAAAATATTTACACTGATACACTTATTCTTCTATTCATTGCAAAAATATGCAGTATGAGGCAAAATGGTACAGACATAAAGCTAAAAGTGAGAGAACTGGTAATACATTAGCAAATGAAGGTGCAAAAATTGAGGCTTCAGGGTGAGGCAAAGAGAGAGAGAGAAAGAAAGAGAGAGAGAAAGAGAGCTGCAGCCACTGCTCTGAAATGTCAGTCAACAAATTCAAGACTTGAATGCAAAAAAAAAAAAATTGAACCAAAAAACATGATGACAGGTGAAAGTTTTCTGAGTGCAAACATAATAAGCACAACATAAGATAGAAGATATTTCTTTTTAACATGCAACAATTTTGAACAAAAAAACATACATAGGTCTTAATGATACCAAACACTTGTACTGACTATGTTAGTTAATACACCGCTAACCCAAAAATTAGATTTTAACACTGAGTTTCCATTTCCTAGAATATAACAGAACTTTTCCTAAACTTTATGAGATACTTTATGAACGTTAGTGTTGACTAAGTTTTTGTAATAAGTGTGCCACTTCTCATTCCCCTCACTCCTTTAACTCAAGTCTCACTGTAATCAATATGAATTACCACCTTGATTTCCCATGTAGCCTTCTGTTATCCTCCACTACACTCCACACAGAGATCCATACGTAGTGAGTGCAGCACGTATCCCTCAGAGTGAGGCGAGTTGTTGTTGTAATGTCTGCTCCGAGAAACTGCTGTACATGAAACAGGTTCATTAAGTGCAAACCAACAGTGAGAGCGCCTTCACACCCACCAGAATCTAAAACAATGACTCTCTGGGACAAAAAACAGGAAGATCATGAGACAGAGAGAAAGGATTAGCCCACACTAAGAGTCAGAGCTTCTGTGAATGTTAATATACAATTGTGAGGCTTTACTCACTGATCGTATGAACATGGATGTCATCCACTGGTCTCTAAAGAGGTGGTTTAAAGCTGAGTTGTGGTTTTAGCTGTATTTGAAGTGCTGTTTAAGACTAAGGCTGACCAGGCAGCAGATACATTTCAATTCATAACCCATGTTAAACAATGGCAGACCACAGGCGTAAGGAAAGCAATCATCACTTCATCTGTGTACAACAGAAACTATTCTTTTTTGGGACTTAAGTTGACAGAGTTTGTTGGTTGTTTGAGTGAATCTATTTACATTGAAGTATTTGAGAAAAATGTAATTTTATAAATTGTACCTATATGATCTAAATAAATGTTTTTCTCTTCATCCAGTGCTGAACGCTTGCATCATGGGCCTCACTGCAGCTGTTTTTATGGCCCTAAAAAAAAAGACTTAAAACCCATGTGGTGCTGAGTGGATGACCTTATACAGATCCTTTGGGAGCAGCTGATACTCTGCCTGGTCAGTCAATGCAAACAGTCTCTGGCATGTGAATTATAGTGGGGTCTTCAATACATTTTCTATTGTTAAACCGCTGAAATCATCAATGGTTTTAGATTCGGTTGTTTGATATAAATATTCAATCATTTCCGTCCATGAACAAAATTCTTAATTAGATGCAAAGCACTCTTCCCTCTTTGTTCTTTCCCTTAAGTAAAGTGAAATGTGAAATTACAGCCTCTGTGGAGGGTGTGTGTGTTAGAAACGCTTTAATTCCCTGCAGGGTCTGACCTTTGAGGTCTGGACTGTGTAAATGTTTAATTAAAACAAGAGAGGAGTAAAATAGAGTGGGGGAACTTTACACCAGAGCCTGTGATTTAAATTTGCTGTGATCTTAGTCATGAGGAAAGAGGAGGAAAAAATCATGAAGTAATTAAAAAACAACACATTTATCTGAGAGTTTGGCAGTGAGCTGTTTCTGTGATACTAGCAATCATTTTTTGATCAAGAAATAAATCACACCATACATGACGTCTCCTGAAAGAAAACATAAAAACAGCAGCACAGATCCACCTGGGATCAGACCTCCATCATGATTTACATTTTCATTTTTGTCTGTTCCTCAGAAAATCTTGTCCCCACAGTAATCATGAGGCCTGCTTTATTCACAGTGTATTTGTGTGAAGTTCATCCCTATGATAGCATGATTTAAGATTTAAAACCCCAATTCCAAAAAAGTTGGGTTACTATGTAAAATGTAAATTTAAACAGAATGCTATGATTGTCAAATCTCAAAACCCCTTATTTTATTCACAATAAAACATAAACAACATATCAGATGTTGAAACTGAGACATTTGACAATTTCTTTAAATATATTAGCTCATTTTGAATTCTATGTCAGCAATACATCTCAAAAAAGTAGGGACAGGACCATGTATACCATTAGCACCCCCTCAGTCTGCAAAACTCTGGGAAGGGAAGAGACCAGTAACTGGATTTTTGTGAGAGGAATGTTGTTCCATTCTTGCCCTTTGTAGGACTCTAGCTTCTCAACAGTCCTGGGTCTTCTTTGCTGGATTTTTGTTTTATGATTGTAGAAACGGTGGGGTATATGGTTTGGCATTGTCTTGCTAACATAGTCAAGGACTTCCCTGAAAGAGATGTTGTCTGGATGGGAGCGCATAAACCTCTATCTCCTTTTCAGCATTGACAGCGCCTTTCCAGATGTTTGAGCAGTCCACGCCAGGTCCAAATGCAGATCAATGCTTCTCCTCTTTAGTCCACAGAGCACATCATCCATGGTTTACAAATATAATTCTATATTTGGATTCATCTGACCACAGAACAGTTTTCCATGTTCTCTCCCACTATGTTAAATGAGCTTTGACCGACAGAAGACAGCAGCATTGCTGGATCATGTTCACAAATGACTCCTTTTTGTGTGAGGCAGCTTTAACTTATATTTCTTGATGGCAAGGCCAACTGTGTTGGCAGACCATGATTTCTGGAAGTGTTCCTGAGCCCATGCAGTGATTTCCAGTAGACCAATTTTGGGTTTTCAGGGTAGATACCGATACCAATTGTTAGTAGTCCATGAGACTGTTAACTGATATTTGGAAATTATATGCATTTATTTTGAGGTTCAAAATGTACTTCATGTGGCAAAAGTTAAATTCCATGATAAGAAATTAAAGAAAAACAATTTAGCTCAAGCTCTATCAGCATGAGAAACAGCAGAGCAACAAAGCAGCAGGAAAACAGGAAGTGATGCTATACACTTAGTGAGTCAGTGGTACCCAGGTTTGAGTGTTGTTTGGCAAGTACTTATGTGACCTCTATAATCAGATTGTGTTGTATACAGGACGTTTGGTGAGACTGTGGACAGTGAAACAAAATGCCAGTTACAATAATTGGCCAAATGTTAAATACTGTCCTGAATAATCAGCCAGGATGGTAATTGGTTGACCCCTAATTTCCAGTACAGAATCATGCCTGTTTCAAATGTAGTGTTGCCTGAGGGGCAAAAGATCATAAGTATCCAATACTCAACTTTGGACTTGTCCATTAAGCACAGAGATTTCTCCAGATATTATTTCATATTATGTACTGTAGATCAGTGGTTCTCAACTGGTCCCGCCTCAGGACCCACCAGTCTGTCTTATGTCAGATCACAACCCAAGTTTCCAAATAATTGTCAACAAGACATGGGGTGTGACGAGATCTTGTGCCACAGAAAATGTCATCAACTCTGTCTGACAGCAGGTGTAAGAAGTGTGTTTTTATGAATAAAGAAGTCATGATAATGATTATATCAGTATCAATAACCCTCACTCCCTTGTAATTTTTAGCTCCATCTGTCCTTGTTTGTTAAGAAAACGGACATGCAGAAAGGTGTTAAGAAAATAATCATTTTTCTACATTTTTTTTTACTTTCACTGCTTCAAATCTTTTCAACAACTTTAACCCTGACCACTAAAAAATATATATTATATATATTCAATGTTACACCCTTTTTATGCCAGTTATTGTACACCATGTCACTGTTATTTTTTCATGGTAAAAAACACAAAAACACCATAATTCCCATATAAAATGATCTAGGAAAAAAAACAAAAAACTTTTTTTCAATGAATACAGTCTGGGTCATGTCAATGATGAGTAGTAAAATTGATTTTGATGCATTGAATTTTTTTTGTAGTGCCAAATCCCATATTTTAGCTCCATCTGTCCTTGTTTGTCCAGAAAACAAACATGTAGAAAAGTGTTAAGAAAATAATCATTTTTCAACATTTTTTAACTGTCACTGCTTCAGATCTCTTTAACAAATTCAGCCCTGACTGCTAAAAAAAAAAACATTCAATACTACACCCTTTTTATGCCAGTTCTTGTACACTATGCCTATGACTTGGATTCAGTGAGATAGCGTCCATGCTAAACAGACGAGTCTATTGGAGTGAAAAACACACCAGTTTTACCCTCCTTTTCTCAAGCCTCCTCCTCCACCAAATCATATGCGAGCAAATGCATTTGTTCATGTTAGGTTTATTTTATGTACAGGCATAAAAAAATCAGAGGATATATGTAGGATATGAATCACGAACACGTGCATTTCCACCTCTAACCAAAATGTGACCACAAATATGCCAATTACGAGCATATAGAAATTTACTGCATATTTGAGATATGATATATTCTCTCCTATTGATCGAAAGGACCCGTGCATCCTAATGCATGTCCATCCACTTGCTATGAAGTGAGGGCAAAGTTGAAATTGCCCAAATGTCCCCCATTCTTTGTCCCAGACTGCAGAACTCGGAAGTAACATTTCCGACTGTAAACACTCCACTGACGGCATGTCCAGTTGTAAACATAGACACAGATTCACACCTGAGTACACACGGAGGAGCACACAAACTTTTCCTTACAAATGTAGCCCACTTTCAGACAAAAAAAGTGTACATAGTTGTTGCTGTTGTAGTTCTAAATCCATAAATGCATCAAAATGAAAATTCTGATTAAAATGCCAAGTTAGAATAAAATAACAGCCAAGTGGAAAATTATCAGTGAGACTAAACATATCAGTGGATGGCCACATACCATTGCTCAATCAGCTATGTTGATAGACAAAGACTTAGGCTAACTGACAATTGTTCAAATGTGGTTTGCGGCTCTTCAAATATTTTCTAGATGGGGGTGCGGCCAAAAATGTCTCTCTCAACCAAAAACGTTCTTGACCCCTGACCTAACACAAATGTCCTTAGTTTTTGTGCTAAGTTTACACAGTGTGAGCTCACTTTTCTGTTTTCTGTCAGCCATAACCACAATAGTTACTTATCATGAAACTGAAAAATGTATTTCATATTACCAAAATGGCAAGTACAACCATAAATGACATACACCACCATCATTTCTGTTTTGACAGAAGCACAAACTTTCTGCAGATTATTGATCAAACATCATGTTTACTGTTCTTGTGAACAAAAAGATCTGAATTTCAGACTTTACTTTACTTGGGTGTCAAGTCAGGATGAGCTGAAGTGGGAATGAAGTAGTAGTCAGAAATGTAACAGGAGGGAGCAGACAGGATTGATGATGTTAACTGTACATCACACAACCAGTGTGTTTGTCAGGCAGGAAGTCAAACAGCTTCAAAAAACCAATTAATCAGTCAGTCTTTTTTATAAAGCACCAGTTCATAATAATCAGGACTGGAAACCAGAATGTGTGGATTCTATGGTCATTTACAGATATGTTAACAGAGATTACCACATCATGTATGAAGAGCAGGCCTCAGACATGTTCCCTCACTTCATAGATCTCAGCAGGATGGATGTGAGTTAGAGCCTCTCTGTATGTAAAAAGGACAAGCAGCAAGTTGTGCATGTATGCACACCTGCATTCTCACACCTTTTAACCCTGGACATGGCAGGTCCTTTACTCAAAGTGGCAAATGGAGATGTTTTGCTGTGTGTACAAGCGTGCGATGATGGATGGTATCTGCATAAAGTCTTATTTGTTGATCAGATCAATCAGCGCTGCAGAGCGGGGGATTTAATAACATTTCCATCTGCCAGAGACAAACCTGACAGGGAGAAATGTACCATGAAACCCAATGCTCAGCCAGTGGTAACAGCACTGATTTCACACTTTATCCTCTGCTCTGCTCGCCATTTGGCATTCATGTGAGTGAGGCTCCGTCTTTTGACTGCCTTTTGATGCTGCATTACTGAGGTTACCATACAAACTGATGTCTACTGTCTAAAGACTATATGTTTCTGCTCATACTGGATATTAATACATCTTAACTAACAGAGCATTTGTTTGTAAGGTGCATTTTTAAAAGCATTAAATAGTCCATGCATCTTTTTTCTTGGACAAACTGTTCAGTTTTTGCCGCCACAGCCTGATCTATGCATTTTCCACTATACATTCATTATAGGTTTCCACTCTTCTGGATCTTTGCAGGGCAAGTTTTACAAACACTGCCGTGTTATCCTCCCAATAAATACTGAATAACTCCACCGTGCTATTTACCGCTAAGCATTGAGGCTGCTTCCTCTTCTTCTCTGCTGGTCATGTACTGCGGCGCCACCTACTGTATGGGAATGTGTAGTCTCATGAGAAAGAAAACACACACCTTTATTATCAGGATAATAAAAATATGTAAAATATATGCAATATCAGCTTATAATTTATCAGTACTGATAATTATCGTGCATCCCTAGTCTCAAATAATTTGCTGGTCTGCACAGTAAGTCCAGAAATTTCACACTTTGGGATCACAATCAGTATTGGGAAGGAAAAAGTGGTATTGGAACATCTCTAGTTTGACTCAACATCCATGAAAATGTTCAATCTGATCGTCTCCCTCAGTTTGGGGTGATGTCTGCCCCAGAAGGTAGGGGCAAAGTAAAACTCATCTGTTGCCAGGACAACTTTTCTACTTGAAACTTTTAAAATAGGTCAGAGTTGTTGATCAGATAGTAAGACATTCTAACTCGACAGAGGAAAACAATCCAATATTTTGTGCGGGGAGGAGTTGAAAAGAAATGAACCTGTGATGGCAGTTTATTTACAACAAATGCAAAGAAGAACTTCTTCATCTGTGTCAAACTTTAGGTAGATTTGACCAGTGGGACGATGCTGCCGTCAGAGCAGTTTTAATCAGATCAAATGCGTGATGCTTGAGCATGCACATCTGAATCAGATCGCACTTTTTAGCGTCCATGTGAACAGAGATATTTAAATCTCCGATCAGAATAAATTTAATCAGATTATGAAAAAAATGCTTATGTAACTGCAGCTACTGACATAATGAGAAAGCTGCCAAAGATAACAGGAGTGTTAGTGATTGAAAATGGTTAAGAAGATTTTGGTCGTAAATCAGACCGTGAGACTTTGTAGATATCAGAGCAAATGATCCATACTGCTGTTTGCATTTATTTATCTGTATTCATCATGGCATAATGTATCAGTGCTTCACATGTGGATTGTAGCACAGACATAAACAACATAACAGAGTATGTGGTATAAAAGGGTCAGGGGTAGTTCGACCCCAGGTTGTGAACCAATGGCCTCGTCTTTAGTTTGCACATCGTATTAAAAGACGCTGTTATTCTCAAACAAGACGGCTTTAATGTGTGTTCTCTCTCACTTTCTCTCCAGTTTCTGACTCTATCCTTTCATAATAAAGACATTACGGTCTAAAATATAAATCTTAATAAAAGAATGTGACTTAGACGCAAGTCGGATTGTGGGTGGCAGTGGTCTAGGGAGGCAGGGTACACCTTCACTGGTCACCTATCAACTGCAAGACTGAAATCAATCAATGTCAGCTTAAACATATTTACATTTGGAGCCCAAATAAATTAATTCTTCTGCTCCAACCACTGCTGGAAAATCTACAAGCAACATCAGTGCAAAGTAATGGATTACCTTCTGTCACTGTACCATTGCAGAATCATCCATGTCTGCATCTCCATAGTAGAAAAGGTGAATTTCAACACCCCTAATGTCATCTGATAACTCCACCCACATTTTTAGGCCTAAAGTAACCAGCTGCATGGACTCAACAATGGCCACATAAATAAGTAAGAATTTGTATTCACTCAACGTTTTTTTTTTTTCTTTATGTCTGCTGGTTATACAGGGATCCCTGAAATATTCAAAAGGCTTCATTATGCTGGGCAATAGCCGCAGGGTTCCCAGATTGCAGCTAATGAAAATTTTTTATAATATTTTTCTTTCACTTGTAAAATAAAAATGTAATGTTGTATTAATCTGAGTTCTGGTTACATAATAAACTTGTAAATGTTTTCTATCATTGGTTTATTTTCTCTGGGAAGTGAAGATCTATTTTACTTTAATCTCAAAAGAATAATGGTGATGATGATTCCTGCATGCCTGGTAAGGTTTAAAAGCTGAACGCCCCGTTACTCCATGTGGATCATCCTGGTGACTTTGTAGTTATTCAGGTGCTTTGGGGATCGTCATCTCATTGTTAGCCTGTTTCTGAGAGTCATTGCTTTTGTGACTGATTTTTTTTTTTTTAGCACAACCCTTTTTGACCTTTTGGGCCCTTTGGGAGCAGAGAGGATGCTTGGACTGGGTGTATAATGGATTGTGAGTGAATAAGCAGAGAGCCATGAGCCGATAGTGCAGGACATGGCTGTGCTCAGGACCTGTGGAGAAATTCAGACAGGTGATAACAACACCAAACTCACTGAACTCTGGAAAAGAAGGTCAGCAAACACAGTTTCCTAGCAACAAACGACTGTGTTCAGTGTAAAATCTTTGTTCGGTCACCTTTCTGTGGGCTGTTTCTGCTTGGAATTCAAAGTTCCAAGTTGTTTGTTCTAGTTTTAGATTTTTATTTGTTCTCACAATGTCCAGAGTTGTTTCTTTCCCTAATTGTTGAAAGTGTTGGTGAGCTTTAAACTTGGTTTTGTCGTGTCTATGGACTTAATGTCTCTGTATCACACAAGAAAAAGAGAACAAAAAGGGAAGTGTTGGTGAGCACAAATGTTTAAGTAATTTATGCTAAAAATGCTGCCAAAAAAGAAACATTTCCACGAGTGTGAGAGGATAAACATGTTGAGCCCAGTTCAGAACAAAAATATTTTAAATTTTACAGTCACTCAATTAATTTGAGGTTGATTTGATGATAATTGTTACAAATGTAATTATTTTAAGGTCTTTTATTTATCCTTTATCATTAAGGCATAATCATTGTCATTCATTGTTAAAAGCCCCATTTTAATAGCATTATTCTCATAAAGAAATGTATTTAGTCTTTTTCTTGATTCAAATGTGCTGCCATTGGTCATAACAGGGTAGCTAGCCAGAGGATGCTAACACTTGCTAGTGTGCTAGCATGCTAAGAGTGTCTTATCTGCTATGTCAGTAATGTGGCATTAAAGAGGCAGTGAACACTTTAACATGTTTTTTCATCTGTACACTGAGGTATCTGACTGAACTAAGCTAAAACACATCAGTGTTGGTGTTATAGCTGAAATTCGCACCAAACTGATAAAAATCTGGATTTTACAGCTTTTAATTAGCTCAAACGGACATCTGCTTTGAAAAATCTTTTCTGAAAAGGCGAGGCTTATGTGATGTAGAAACCAACCATCGGCAGGTTTCTACATCACAAACTCTATATAAAAGGTAGAATGTTACTGTCTCTACCTGACTTTCCCATTCAGAGACCACTCCCTTCCTCTCCTGCCTGCATCTGCACTGCTTCGGATCTGAGAGCTCCCCCTATAGTAACCCCGCTGCTGGAGCCAATGGACTGAACAGGTAGTGCTCAGAACCCCCACGGTCCACCATCACTCCACAGCCTGCTTCAGAGGACTCTGGAGGGAAAAACTCCTCAAAAGATCGCTATGAGGCAGCAGTGCTGTCTGACTCTGTCTGTGTCTCTCTCTGACAAGGGGACGTCACTGTCACTCCCGTCTCATCTGGAAAACCCCGTCCTTTTCCCCTCCCGCCTCTCAGCACCAAACTTAAACTTCCTGCGCATTTTTTGAATTATGGAGGTGTGCAGAGTTAGCTCTGAGCTGAGAGCTCACCTACCTCCGATTTCTATATACAGCGTGCACGCCATGCACTGAAGCGCTGCAGGTTTGCTCTGACTGAAGGCGAGCAACCTGGCCAACTGGAAGCGAGTCTAAAGCGCAGCGCCACGATGCGCAGCCCTGATCAGCAGTAAGAGATCATGGGAGAACTGCGAGTTCACGCAGGAATAGTATGTCAGCAGTGGACTATTTTACCTTTTGGGGTTAATTTATCATCCTTTCCAGTATAAGTCCATGATATTACTGCTTCCTCCATTGAGTGAGTACATTAGGAAGTTAAAAAGTTAATTTTTGTTTAAAGGACCTGTGGTTTTATGCAAGATTCTTTGGCTAAATATCCCCAAAAGTGAACTTTTCCTCATCCATGGCGTTGTTGTAGCTCTGTGACCCACTGACCTCTCAGTGACCCTTTGCTCTCGCTGCAGGAAGGGACGTTATGCTGATATAGAGATGATTTACGATCGGGAGTCCATGCATTCATTGTGTTATATTTTGAAAGAACTGGATGTTCTACGCTTGTGACTTCCATGGTTGGTGCTTTCTGAACGACAGTGAATTTCAGAGGTTTGGCAGCGGCCGGCGCTGAAAATAGACCTGCAGCGTATCTGAAACGAAGAGTAGCGAAGTGTCAGTCCAGGCACGCGCTACTGCCGGTCTGGAGCGCCGCTATGGAAATGCTCTGATAGACTAGAGAAGGAGCGATGTGCTCTGCAGTACAATTCGCCGGCGTGCACGCTGTATATGGAAATTGGGGGTTACACTTTAACTGAGGGTGCAAAGTGTCCGCACTAAATTCTCTGACCTTTTTGAGTGTGTCAGTCGGCTAATATGCTACATTTGAGTTTACTTCTCAGTGCCCGCTCACACACACTTTTGCAGTCAAAATGTTTAGTATTTAGTCCAGAAGTAGGCTATGTGACTGTGGACACACTGTTATTTTCTAACTGTCAGTTGGTTAATTTCATTTGTTGGTCAGAAGATTCTAAAGATACCCAAATGTGCCAAAAAACTGAAAAAAATGTTTTTCTCATAATACGTCCCTTTTAATAAGGCAAAAATGGGGTCATGCAGAATAACAGTGCAAAGAAAATCACTGTGTTGCAGACATGAGGAGTGATATATTTGAATCATCATAGTTAAGGATTCTCTCAGCACTTAAAAAGATTATATTTGCCTCTTATTCATTTAAAAAAAATCCATGCACTCTTTCCCTCAGCACTTTAGATAATAGCATCCACTTGCTGCTGTGCATTCTTTTGTCTGATTGTCGACACCATGATCTGGAAATAAAAAGCAAACTCCAGGAGTGCTGAGCGTCTCGGAGCTGCAGGCCTTTTGTAGAGAAACCTCAGCACACGAGACACAGTCTGGCATGATAAGACACCCAAAGACAGATCTAGGTCAGGGTGTCACCCACTAGCTGGGGAATGAAATCACCAAAGGGCCACCCATGGTGCTCCCTGGTGTCTTTTAACGTGTGTGTACGTGGAAGAGGAAACAGCAAGACACCACATAAATATCACCATTTCTTCACTGCATTGGAGCACAATGAAGACCTGCTTCGCTTCCTTTGGCAGGGAATAAGTAAGAATACATTGTGCCAATTCTTAATAAGACAATAATTAAACTTTAAAAACACAATATCAAATTAATTGCTTTTGTCATTAAACAGGAAGAATATTCCTGAATCCACAAAGCAAATATCCTGTCAGTCATGTGAGGCTACTCTCAGTTTATTTTGTGCCAAGAAATTAAAGTACACCCCAACAAATAAGATGGTCAATTTATTTTCTTTCCCCGGTCTTTTTACGATTCTGCATGAATGCCAATCAGTAATAACTGAATGATATGAAGGCCTCATGTTCTTTGTAATTATTTCTGCCAATGAATCCCAACCAAAGAAAGAAACTAATAATTGAGTCACTGAGTGTCTAACAAACAGCGTAGACTCCCTGGTTCTCTCTGCTTTCAGCATCCAACCAACTATGGTTTTAATGGAAAATAGAAACTTCTGAGATTTATTAGATTCCTTTTACAGCTATCAGGGAAAGTTCTGGCAAAATTTACTCAAACAGTTAAAAAATAACTCCATTCTGAATGAAATGGTCTTCAGAGTTGGAGTTGACAGAGTTGATCCACCAGTGTTCGTTCAACTCTGTAAAGAGTGAAAGGATCTAAGCTCTGCCAGCTACAGTTTCAAATTTGGGGTGTTTGGATGTGCTTAGTTGAGTTTGGATGTTGCCCTTTTGTACAGTGGACTCTTTTGCTCAGGTCTCTGGTGGAGTTGCTTGAATTTGATGTGAGAAACCATTAGTGCACCATGGATGAAGTTACCTAGCGAGTTAAAGTTCCCATTAGGTGCCCCTAAAGCAGGGGTCAGCAACTACATTGGTACAAGAGCTATCTTATGTCTATGCAGACACTGTGAGGGCCAAAGCACTAAATGAACTAAATACAAGAAAAATTTCTTTCTAAATAATTGTATTTTCTTTTAAATGCACCTTATTTTCATCCTTTAGCAGTGAACTCCCTGTTCAACACAGTTAAATCACTATACTGCAGCAAGCCACAAAAGGGCGATAGAGATATTTAAGCCACATATTTCTGGGGCTGCCATGCAGTTTGATGTGAGTATGCTGTGTCCTCATTGGTAAAAACAAAATGATGGAAAAAGATATTTTGTTTATGAGTAAGTTTGTCATGCATCTTATTTTCTAATAGTGGTTAGAAATAGTTGGATTTTTGTAAAACTGATGAGACAATCCAATTAAAAATATTTCAATTTCATTTATTTTGGTGTTACTTAAATAGCTGTGGGGCTCATTAAAGGAAAGAAAGAAAAGATACCCTAAATACAGCAATACATTTTTTTCCCTCAGCACTTTTTCTGAATTTGACTGAGCTTCTGGGGTAGGATGGGAAGCTGTGGGGGGCCTCATATGGTCCCCAGGCCTCCAGTTGATGATCATAGCCCTAAATGTTATACCATTAACCTTGCAAAGCAGATGGTTAAGCCCGTTTCATGTTTCTCACTGGCAAATCTATCTTGCAAAGCTCCCGTCTGAACCGTTTGGGCCTGGTCAGAAAGTGACAAGACCAATCAGTGACGAGGGGCAGTACTTTAGGGCGTGGCAGAGTCGTGACGTAAGCAAGCAGCAACAAGGAGCCGGTGCAATTATGGCAGACGACATTAGTGTGGATGCTGCTAAAGCGCCAGTTTTATCAGAGCTTGACAACATTTCTTCATTAAAAGAACAAAGAACAGCACTGAGTTGCTTTCTTTTCAAAAACGACAAAAGTCATGTACTGACATGTCTACAGTCGCCATGGTTTGCGTTATTCCTCGGTGGCTGCGCACAGGCTCCTCGGCTGCAGCTACGTCACGTGTTTTGTTGTTCTGATTGGCCCGTAAAGATTTGACACACAGAATGACCAGTACTTCTGCTTTTACAAAAGTAAATCATAACAGGACTAACTGTACTTTTACTTGAGTACAATAGTCTGGTACTTTTTTCACCCTTGCTTGAACACCAGTTAAAACAGAGCAGCAGCTTACAGCAGCAGTTTCTGCCTCCTTATGTAGCAGACTTTGGCATGACATCTGTTTCCACAGAGGAGGATGACAGGGTAATGACAACGTCATATTCAAATTAATGTAGACATTACAGAGTGAAAATTCTACATGTTAAACCTTTAACAAAAACATTCATTTATAGACCCAGATGGTACATAATGTTTCAGAAGTGCAGAAAAATAGAATATATAGGTTTAAAAATACCAAGTGCTTATCTCTGCAGTAGGAAACTGAAATCATGTTGACTTAAAAACTTATAAATAAAGCCATTTCAAGTATCTACATGCTCCATAGCTACAGCATTGTGTGCACACCACAGAGTACAGTGTCGCCCCCTAGAGTCGTTTCTGAACTTATGCAGCAGAGCCCAACCCTGAGCAACCACAGAGAGAGGTGACACGATCCCAGGACAGCTATGAGCATGCGCTGGAATTGTGAAGATATATAACAAGTCTAATATAAGAGTATAATGTAAAAAAAAAAAAAACAGTTATTTTGCCTTTCTGAATGTGAGTGCTCTAAAGCTGCGTTTCCACCAGGTGGTCCAGTTTGATTGAGTATGGTTTGGTATGGTTCAGAATACTAAACACCAAAACAGTTTGCATTTCCACAGACACCTGTACTCTCACTTTGTGGGTGGGCTGCAAAGGCTATGAATGCGAAGTCATGTGCTGGTCCAGCCGCAGAGTTATAGCGAGGATGAGTGACAGAAACCAGTAGGGAATAAGCATTAAACAGCTTTATTTCAGCTGAAAGTGCTGTTTTTTAATAACTTCATCTTAACTATGTTAACCGGGGTCAGTGCAGCTCCTCAGCTGATAGATCATCATGAAGATCAGGAGAGGAGGGTGAAACTTTCTTCCAAGCGGGGAGGGCCAACCAAACCTGGGGGCGGGTGCTTACTCCCCACGTGAGGTCATGAGGGTACATTCTGAGAACGGCTTCTTTCAGCACACATTTTCTGAAAGGTGGGGGGGTGGATTTTTCTGGTATTTGATTTGAGGGGGTTTTGTGGACAGGCCAGGGGCACATAATTTTGTTAGAAAAACCTGAAAAAGTGATTTTTGCATAATATTTCCTCTTTAATATGCAAATATATTTAGTCAATAACAGTCTATACCACATGATATAAAAGTTTAGAGCTATACCATGAGAATTTGTCACATTAAAAATAAACTAAAGGTTTAACTGGAGTTAAAATCCAACTAGAACAAGTCAGAAATCCTGGGTGGGCTGATCTTATTTTAAAATAGGCTGTAGCCCAAAATTTTACAAGTACGTTCAACAACCACAGAGCAGTCTTTTCACAGGTTAGGTAAGTAAGAAGTAGATGAATAACTAGCTAAAATACAGAGAATTAACTGCTCCATATTCACAAAAGCTTTGTATTCACATCCATCACCGATAGACCAGGCTGATGTGAGCCTTCAGGCTCTGCTTCGAGTACTTAAAATCAGGTCCAGGTAAATGTCAGAAAACTTTATTTGGGTCCACATATTAGGACAGACTAGGAAACAGTGTGGATCTCTGTCGAATCCAAAATCCTCGATTCAATCAGATATGCAGATGCTTCACTTTTTTGGTAACATTGGTGCCCCTACAGAAAGGACAATGTGTGACAGTATGGGACCATTTTTTTGGGACCCTTTCCAACTTTTGTTATATGGTTACACAAAAAAAAAAAATGTGTGCTGTATTAAAGTGATCCAAACCTCTGGGTGGAAACGACCTATAAATGGTTGTAGTAAAGGATTGGTGAGACCTGTACTCCTCTGTAAGACCTGAAATGTTCTCTCTTTGTCTGTTGACATTCAAGAACAAGGACAAACTGGTAGTTCTTACTCAACATTTGTTATATTTTTTTCCCATTGCTGTTTTATCTAATGCTATTTTAATTCATACGTTAATTAAGCATTTGTTTTTTCTTAAAGTCCCAATTCAAACCTTCAACATGACAAACTTCCATCCATCCATTTTCCATACCGCTAATCTAGTTGGGGGTCGCGGGGGTGCTGGAGCCTATCCCAGTTGTCATTGGGCAAGAGGCGGGGTACACCCGGGACTGGTTGCCAGTCAATCTCAGAGCTACATGACAAACTTATCAGTTAAAATAAAGGCACAGACAGACAGCATTCCTCTAGCCTGGCATGATAAACATACTGATAAAGTACCATTGTGCCAACTTTTTTCTATTGTCCCTTTTAGAGTAGTTTTCTCTGCTTGAAAATCAAAACCAAAACCCTGTTTCCTGTACATTTCCTGCACACGTTCTAAAAGCCAACCAGTTCACACCGCTGCAACTTAGAGGGACCATGCATTGTCTGGTGTTACTGTGCAAAAAAACTATAAACAAGAAAGACAATATGGCACATTAACTGTTTTCCCCTTCACCATCATCATCATGATAATGTGAATGTGAAGCTGTATGATTCCTGCTCATTCCTTTGTCATTAACATAGAAGAATGATAATTTCACTGCACATATAGGTACAAAAATGCTTTGCAACTTACCTTTAATTTCTGCACACAGTCCTACTGCAGAGCAAATCCCTCCTCTTGTTAATCAGAAAACTTCCACTGGCTCCAGCGCATCCCTGCAGCGCCACTCCACTCTGCTTCATTGGAGATTCACTGAAATCACTGCAGGCTAACTACTACTACTATGACTACTACTGCTATTTACCTCATATGACTCAACTTCAAAAATACTGAAATATCCATTCCAACAGAAAACACCAGATACGGTCTCAGGGTGCATATGCACTCTAGCGTCACTTCTAGCACAAACCTGGTAGTGCCTTTTTCAGAGTATATCTCCCTCACTACAAAAAACGTATTTATGAAAACCAAACGTTGGTTTTCTGTTTAATACATGCTTATGAGGTGAGATTTCAATGGAGCAATTAAAACTAGAACTAGGACAAAGAAGGAGGCCATGGAGGTTTAGGAAATATCTGAGATAGTGTAAGACCTCAGTTAAAAATGTTCAATATAGCAAGCCACTTTTTAAGATCAACATAGATAACTAAGTGCAGAAATTCTACACACTGGATCTTTAAAGAGCCACTAAGAATGACCTTGGGGGCCTGATCTGGCCCCAGGGCCTTCAACTGAATAACCTGGTATTGGAGTAGTGACTGACATCTTGAAATTATAAAACAAACAAAGTTTTAGATGTAAATGATTGTCTATTCAGACTCTCTTAGTCAAACTAGACAAACTACTCCATCATGTGACCTTATGTTTATGTTTTGTAACTTGGTAAATGAGTTGATTCTAAACTTTTTTTTAAAGTCATCAATAAGCTGGTGAATGTGTGAAAAATCAGTTTATTGGCAGGCAGACAAGACTAGACTAGATCCTACTGTTACAGACTGATCAATAGCTTAAAGTCAGTAGAAACACGGGAACAGTAACATATCTGACCACTATAACCTTCTCTAGTTTCAGCCCAAAGACACAGAGCTCTTCTTTTCTCTCCCTTTTATCTATTAAGAATAAAAAAACATGGATAAATCATGGCTTATTACTCATTTGATGTTCAAAATTCAACTCAATAGCATTTAATCCCTTGTTTTCACCCAGATGGGGCCTTGGTCACTCTGGAGAGTGGGAGGTGACCTTGCACTGGTTCTATCTATAAACGTACTTCCAGTGTGCAAGATCGCTCATCTCTGGTCTGAGCAAAACCGTGGCACTGCACAACCACTGTATGTGGAATTTATGGGTTAGACTCCAGTCAACTTTATAAAAGCCCAAAGGCTAACAAAAATAGTGTTATTTGGGAGGCAGTGTAGCCACTCTTAGCTGGGCTAAGATCCAGATCACTAAAAACATCTGTATTCCCCATCACAAATGTGCTCATCAATAGGCCACTGTTTACTGAATGGAAAATCATCCTTTAGTCTTTAGATTCCTTTCCTTTTAGGACTTTAAATGTTTGTACCTGTTACAAAAATAAAAGCTCAAAAGAGTCTTTGGACATCCTCCGCTGGGGACCTTGTCAGATTTTAGAGGTTCATGCATATTTTTTGGATATTTCCCTAAAAACCCAAACTGTCAAGTTCATTCTGGTACTTTGAAAAAGTCTTTTTATGTCACCTCCCCTGGAGAAATTTACTGTACAAGGTTTGGCTGTAAAGTCTGAACCAACCAACTGACCAATATCACCATCCCTGGAGCATTTTATAGAAACTCCATAACTGCATGCTCATCAGAAGAGGGGCAGAGTTGCCAGAGGAGTAAAATTGGCAGGATGAGCTGCTCTGCTGGCCAGTCACACACGAGAGAAGTTGGTGCACTGCCTCTGTTCACATGACCAGAAATAAAAGCAATTTCAATCTCTACACTTTACTTTTCAATCCAAAACTGAGCATCATTTTACGTTTTCATCCCTCTTTTTATTTTAAGTTAAACCAGTAATCTTCATAAGGTGTTTGTATTTGAGGAAAAAAACAAACATGTCAGGTTTTTTCTGCTTCACCTCTTGGCGTGCCGTAGCAGCTCCTGTCTCTGGCTGTTCTCTTGGCCTGGCTTCCTAATGTTTCCTGGCACTGCTCTGCAGACAGGTGAGGTCCACTAATGAGCATGATTGCGCTGTTTGCCACATGGAGAAATTACAATGTGGGCAGACACATTACAACATCAGGAAAGATGTGGAAATATCACAATGACAGCTCTGCCCCTCTTTAATTGCTGTTTTGGCTGATTGTGTGTATCCAAGTCAAGACAAAGATCCGCCCTCAGCTCGGCTCTGCACGCTGGAATATTTATGGCTTGCCTAAGGCTTAATTATAAAGAATGCTGTATGTAGAAGCAGCGGAGACCCAGATCTAATGAGTAAAAAGCAGCAAAATCATTTGTCACCATTTGGGACGCAAACTGTGGAAGGCATTTCAGCCGACTTTTTGATGAAGATTCTCGGAAGGGCTGTAATGATCCTCTCAAATTAATGCTGGGTAAATTTGTTTAATTAGAGAAGTGCGCTTTGCCCTAATTATGGGCTGAAATGCACCATTGACTATCGCAGAGTGTTGTTTTTTTAAAGTTCATCAAGGACCGCCGGTGCAGGGCTTTTCCTTTTTTTCCAAGGCTTTCGGCTTTTCTCCAAAGTCTGTGTATCCTGCAATTCCAAATATTATTCACAGTTGACTTGGCTGTGCTCACAGTGAAATCTTTCCTGTGTTATGCCAGAAATGTTTTCCCTGCCTATCCTCATAAACCTTGATTTCTTTTTTTTGCCTCCCTTTTTGCCGTTTGTTATTGGCAGGAGTGGACAAAGCACACAACTTCATCTCTTCAGTCAAGGTATAGATACTCAGATACGACTCCAATGCCAGGAAAAGTTGCTTGGTAAAATTATTCCTTGAATTAAAAGACTGGAGTATTTGCTTTTAGAGAAACAGTATTTTATATTTTTGCTCTGCAATGTCTGTACTAATTAAAAATGTACGTTTTCAGTATTATACAGGTGCATCTCAAAAATAAGGATATCATGAATATAATATTTTATAACTTCATTCAAAAAGGGGAAACTTCCATATGGTCACTAGGCTAGTTTTAATGTTAATGATTACAGCTTACAGTTCACAGCATGACAAAATTGTAGAATATCAGAAAACAGTCCAGTAAAGAATTTAAATTACAGAAATGTTGGCTTTCTGAAAATCTTTGGATTTGTTTCACACATCCATCCTCATCTCTACAGGCCAATAAGAGCAACAAAACACATTACGTAGCTGCTATCGAGCTGCGCGTGCACAGCTACTGAGGAATGATGAGAAACATGGCGACTATAGACATATAAGTACTCGACTTTAGTCATTTTTGAAAAGAAAACAACTCACTGCTGTTCTTTGCTCTTCTTTTAATGAAGAAATGTTGTCAAGCTCTGATAAAACTGGCGCTTTAGCAGCATCCACGCTAATCTCTTCCTCCATAACTGCACCAACTCTTGCTGCTGCTTGTTTACGTCACGACTCTGCTGCACCTGAAAGTACCGTCCCTCATTGCTGATTGGTCCTGTCACTTTCTGACCGGGCCCAAACGGTTCAGATGGGAGCTTTGCAAGATGGATTCACCAGTGAAAAACAAGGAAACGGGCGTGTCCATCTGCTTTGCAAGGTTATGCATCTATGCACACAGTATAAAAGGCCAATCAGAGATTCTCTACGGTAGGGGTGCCCAACATGTCGATCAGCTATGCTGGTTGATCATGTGTCATTTGAATAAAGTCGTATCACGGTGGCGTGATTGACGTGAAAAGCAGCCAGTCTGTCAAATCCAAAATGAAAGGCGTGCCAGTGAACTACCTGATTTTGTGAGCGAACATCTCAGCCCATCTTAAATTAATATGTAACATGTGGGGAGCAAAAGACGACAGAAAAATGAGGAGCGTGCTTCAGAGAGAGCGCTTCAGAGACTGATAGTCCGCTCAGACTTTGACGCACATTCCCAAGACTCTGCTGTACTTTAGGCGATCGCAGCATTCATATGTTTTCCATTTGGAGAGGACAGAAAGGTTGAATCCCTGGCCTCAAAAATCGCCACATTGTTTCATATGATCTCATAAGCGCTGACAGAAGAGATCTTGTCACTGGAGGCTGACATTTATTCCAAATCACGGCCCATGCTGGACGGTGGTGGAACTTACAGGGGAAAAGTCTCTCAGCATGATAAAACATGCAGCCTCACTGACCCAGCCTAAATCTACTGAAATGTATTGTGATGTGGCTCATACTGCATGCAGTGTGTTTAACATTAGATTGTGTGGTGTTGTTTCAGTACCATGGAGAGCACTGGCTAAGTGTGGGGGCATGTGTTTTCACAGTGAAATGAAGGGACAGTCAACAAAAAGGGGAGAGGGAGAAAGAGAGAGAGATCTGCAAGCAGCAGTTTAAACATCCCTACTGGAACTATGAACTACTGGGTGTCTATTAAGGAACAAGAATTTTACAGGACAGCTCATATGTATAAAACTCCTTTTTGACTTTTACATGTTAAGATTCTGCAAGTCACATACAACAGAAAGCTGACACTCCATTCACTTTCTTTCAGCGGAGAACCCACATTTTGTGTTGTTTCTGGTGTTAGAAAGTTGTTGTTATCAAGCCCCCTTGCAATTTTGTGATTTATTTTTGGGTAAGTAGATCACATTGAGCTGGTCATTTCATAAGTAGCTCAAAAGCCAAAAAAGTGTGGGCACTCCTGCTCTACAGGATTCAGGTCAGACCAGTTGGTTGGACAATCAAGGACAGTAACACCATGGTCAGTAAACCAGTTTCTGGTAGTTTTGGCTTCGCTGTGAGCAGGTTCCAAACCCAGCTGGAAAAGAGAAATCAGTATCTCCATAAAGTTTCTCAGCAGATGGAAGCATGAAGGGCTCTAAAACTTCCCGGTAGATGGCTGCGCTGACCTTGGACCTGATAAAACACAGTGGAACAAAAGCAGCAGATGACATGGCTCCCCAAACCATGACTGACTGTGGAATTTCACACTGGAATCCAAGTATCCTGGATTCTCTATCTCCCCGATCTTCCTCCAGATTTTTAAATGAAATCCAAAATATACTTTTAATCTGAAACCAGAAATATGGACAACTGAGCAACGGTCCAGTTCATTTTCTCCTTAGCCCAGGTGAGAGGTCTATCTCCTGGGCCTATCTGTGTTTGGTGGCTCTTGATACATCGAATCCAGTCTCAGTCCACTTCTTGTGACACTCCTCTAAGTTCTTGAACAAATATGAATTAGTTTGACAATCTTCTGAAGGCTGAGCTCATCCCTGTATGCACCTTTTCTTACCACAAGCTCAAACTAGAGGAGAGTGGTTGTTGTCCAAGAGCAATGTCATACAGCAAGACACAGTCTGCAAAATAAGGTGAGGGTTCTGCCCTCGTATTATTATCCTGTCTGAAATATATCCAAACAGTCAAGAGTGTATATCCTCTTTCCCTCAGCTGCAAACTTTTAGCTACTGCTGCTATTGCTAGTGTGTTGAGGAGACTGCTGCTGGGTGAAAACCTGTCTTATTTCATAGACTAAAACTAGGTCTAAAAATGTTTGTTGAGAGCCTTTTATTCAGTGACAAAAACTAGACTAACAAAAATTGATCTGTGATGACTAAAACTAACAAAAAGTTTAGTTTTCGTCAAGATGACTGTAACTAGACTAAAATGTAATTCAGTTTTCATCTAACATTCAAAGTCTGTGGTATTTCTCCACTGTTAGTAAATCTGTCAAAACAACAATGCAGCTGTAGTTATTCTTCCTCTCAGCTGTAGAAAGCAGGGACCCCAGGTTTGTCAGAGAGCATAGAGCACACTACCATGATTATGTACCAGATTTAGGAAATAATATAAATGCTTGGACGAAAAGTAAAGAGAACTTTTTATTGACTAAAACCAGTGTTATGCAAGCTACTGAAAAATAGTAATTAGTTACAGTTACTAGTTACTGCTTGCAAAAAGTAACTGAGTTAGTAACTGAGTTACTGCTTTGTAAAAGTAAATAGTTACTTTGAAAAGCAGTAATTCAAGCGTTACTTTTTTACATTTCAATCCTCATTGTAGCCTACACATCACACTTGTGTTGTTGTGGCGGTGTGAATGGAAATAACTCTATTTTCATATAACATTGCAGCCATTATTATTATGTTGTAAAGTGGAGAAACAATAGAACTCAGTTGAAATGTTTCTCTACTTTTGACACTGTTAAAGCATTTGCACACTGTTTAAAAAGTCTAAAACAGCTGTACTCTATTAACAGAGTACAGATTCAATCCCAGCTGCCCTCTAAATTTCTTTCTGCATCACGGTCCTCTCTCATCGTGTTTTTTCTTTCTCAGTATTTCTTTAAAGGCAGCGACTCTGCAGCTTATATCAGCGTGTCTTTAACAACATACCTTGCTATTGGTCCGTTAGTGCTGCCTTGGTGACACACTCTGCAGCTGGTGGTGATTTAAAATCCATCCGTGGTTGTTTACATGAAGTGATTCCTCCCTGCTTGGTCCGCCAGGCTAACGTGAGCTGTACCTGGGTTAGCGGTGTCTGTAGCATCCGGCTCTCTGGAAACTAGCCTAGCTGTAGCGTGTGTTTAACTCAGTACTTCGTGAGGTTGGAATAACTGTTCTTGGCGGTGGGAAAGTTTACTACCCTGTTCTTTCTCGTCCTTTATCCCGAGGAGGGAAAAGTAATGCTGGTGTTTCCAAGAGAGAGAGCTCATGCTCGAGTGCTCAGCCATGTGTGTGCGCACTTCAGAGCCTGTGTTTGTTTGTGTGTGTCCGCAGAGGATCTGTCACAGGATGCTGATGTGCTTACGTCCCGTCACATCGTCCGCCGAACCGGATGTTTTCTAACCTTCATCAACGAGTTGTTGGCTGTAAAAGTAACGAGTAACATGTGATTTAAATTCTCAGTAATTGTAACGGCGTTAATGATTTCATAAAGAAACGTGTTACACTACTAGTTACCATAAAAGGTAAGAGAGTTACTGTAGCACGGTACTTCGTAACGCGTTACTCCTAACACTGACTAAAACTAGACTAAAACTAAAAAGGGTAGAAATGACTAAAATGTGACTAAAACTAAAAGACATTTCATCTACAGACTAAGACTGAGACTTATATTTAAATAGCGGCCAAAATTAAGACTGGTGAAAAATGTCAACAGGCTTGCAAGGGGCATTTCAAAATAAAAGCACAGCTTGAAGGTGGCTGTGAAAATTGATATTTTGTCTTTTTATCCATCTGTTTGGATAATTAATCAACCAACTGATGTATCAATATGCACCGGCTTGTTACACCACTACTGAATACTTATGTCAATGTGATATATCTTTTTTTTTCTACAAACTTGCAAAAATGTCAAAAATTCTGTTTTCAATTTGTCATGATGGGGTACTAAGTGTAGACTGAGAATAAAAATGTATTTAAACGGTTGTAGCAACAGGCTGCAACAAAAATAAAAGTGAAAGGGTCCTGAATACTTTGAATGAATTTGATTCTTGCGTTTCTTTGTACATACATACATATGAAGACACTAATGTGATCCTCATAAAGTCTTTAAATACCTTTTTTTTTTTTTTATTGCTTTGGATCTCATAACCTTGTTGTATTTTCAAAGTGCATCAGTGCAGTTGGGATTACGTTAGTGTAGATTCTGCTACCTAAATGTTTTTTCACATGCTCCAGCTTTCCAGATTTGCACCTCCAAAATAAAAGTAATAGTCATGGAAGAGCCAAAATACCTGATGACACAGGAAAATGTCAAGCAGAAGGCCTAGCACTTTCCTTTTTGCTTGGACAGTCAGATAATTGGGGTGGCTATTTCCTGGATACACAATGTCTTCCAAACAATACTTACTCCTTTGTATATTCTTTTTTTCAAAACTTTCTTTGCATTTGATTTTTTTGTCATTATTCGATCTTTCTCCCCTGATCATCCTCCCTCTATGAATTCTATGTAAATGTATGAGTAAAATGATACAGACACTGGTCTTTAACACATCAACAGATTGACAGAAATTCTATTACTTCATAGACTAAATAGAAAAGCATCATAGATCCATCAGTGCATCACTGTGAGTGTTTGCTGAAATGGGGTTGCGGTGGGTCTAGACTAAAGCAGACTGCAGAAATAATGACAGCTCACATGGCACCTAAATATTTCAGAATATACGGAGCAGCTGTAACACTTCAGTAAATGTTATGCATGGAGTATTTTACAAATTCATAAACTTCTTACCGGCTGAGTCAGGTGAGGTTGCATTCGAAATGTTTTCCTGGCAATGCAGAGATGGAGGTCAGAGAAATGGCACACATAAAATCACTTAGTATGCTGATTTGCCTGCATCCTCTCTGGCGGGGCCTTTAACAACTTTTGTCTCCCCATAAAGGAATTCAATTCCTGGGCGGAGGGGCACCGGGGGCCCGCAATAATCAGGCTTCTTCAAAAGCCCTTAAGCTCATGTTATGATGAAGGCAAACTGTCAAGTGCTTAATAGAAAAACATTTTGTGCTCTCTTTTTGGGAAATGCACCTGTCATTCCACATCGGTTGCATGCGTATCCGAGAACACAGTGGAACCATTATCTGTCACTTTTACTCTCCCAGCACATATCTCTTAAGAGGTGGAGAAAAACAGCAGTGCATCGAATGCTGTGCTGGTCACAGCTCTTCGAGAGTATGGAGCGTTCGCTCTCTGCTTCTAGGTCCCACAAAAACCCTTCAGCCTCTGGGGAGAAGGGGGTCTGAGTAGAATCCATGATTACAAGAACTGGATTGGCTGCTTAAACCTGCAGGGCAGTGCTCATGCAGTTTCACATCACACTGGATGGCTCTACAACAGCCAGCGGTGAGCAGGAACAACAGTGAATGCATGCCAGCTCTTTACTTAACTACATTTTCGGGTATTTTTACTTTACTGGAGTGGCATTTTTCATGTTCTTATTTAACCACTAAATTTGAAAGTCAGACATTATAAGTAAGACTGTGTTCAATTTCTATGAATGCTCCTGCTGCTCACAACTTTTGCTCTGAAGTCAGACAATGAATCTTATTTTGTACAATATGATTTAAAAAAATGTGCATCTGATGCTCGTCTGTTATCTGTCTAATGTGTCGGATTAGGTGAGCCACTGACTCATTCAGTGACTTGACTGACAGGAATGAAAGACTACATGGTGGTACCTGACCAAACATCTCAACCAGCGTGATGACATTAGCAGTGACAGCTGTTTCAGACTGGGAGTGTGTTGGTGTTCTCTCCCTGCTGTCAGTCCTGTCTTCTTAAGTTTTAACTCACTAAATCTACACTATATTGCCAAATGTATTCACTCACCTTTCCACAAGGTTTAGGAGTGTGTTTATGGGAATTTTTGACCATTCTTCTAGAAGCACATTTGTGAGGTCACACACTGATGTTGAATGAGAAGGCCTGGCTCTCAGTCTCTGCTCTTATTCATCCCAAAGGTGTTCTATCAGGTTGAGGTCAGGACTCTGTGCAGGCCAGTCAAGTTCATCCACACCAAACTCTCTCATCCATGTCTTAATGGACCTTGCTTTATGCAATGGTACACATGTTGGAACAGGAAGGGGCCATCCCCAAACCGTTCCCACAAAGTTGGGAGCATGGAACTGTCCAAAAGCTCTTGGTATGCTGAAGCATTCAGAGTTCCTTTCACTGGAACTAAGGGGCCAAGCCCAGCTCCTAGAAAACAAGCCCACACCATCCCCCCTCCACCAAACTTTACACTTGGCACAATGTAGTCAGACAAGCACCATTCTCCTGGCAAGCGCCAGACCCAAACTCATTCATCAGACTGCCAGATGGAGAAGCGTGATTCATCACTCCAGATAACGCGTCCCCACTGCTCTAGAGTCTAGTGGTGGCGTGCTTTACACCACTGAATCTGACGCTTTGCATTGCACTTGGTGTGTATGGCTTGAATGCAGCTGCTCGGCCATGGAAACCCATTCCATGAAGCTCTCTACACACTGTTCTTGAGCTAATCACATGAAGTTTGGAGGTCTGTAGCAATTGACTCTACAGACTCTGTCGTTCCCAATCACTTCCACTTTGTCATAATACCACTGACAGTTGACTGAGGTATATTTAGGAGCAACGAAATTTCATGACTGGACTTGTTGCACTGGTGGCATCCTATCACAGTACCACACTGGAATTCACTGAGCTCCGGAGAGCGACTCATTCTTTCACAAATGTTTGTAGAAACAGTCTGAATGCCTAGGTGCTTAATTTTATACACCTGTGGCCATGGAAGTGATTGGAACACCTGATTTCAATTATTTGGATGGGTGAGTGAATACTTTTGGCAATATAGTGTACCTACAAGTGACCTGGATGGAAAAATTAAAGAAAAAAAACATTTGGTACAAATGAGGTGCATTTCTCCACATGAATGCCAAAGTGGTATTTTACTTTGAAAATCAAAATAACAGTGGTGTAAAAGTACAGTGTCCATCTTCCCTTCAGCAATGTTTGTTGTTTAAAGAACAAATTAGACCCTAGGCCTTCTTCAGGGTCAAGAAACAGTAAAGACATGAATACACACCTGTTAATTATTGAATTCAGAGGTTTCAATCAGACCAGTTGACGCAGGTTTATAAAATCAATCAGCTAACCATGCAGTCTCCATTTCCAAACATTTGTGAAACAAAACGGGTCGTTCAGCAGAGCTCATTGACTTCAAGTGTGGTGCTGTGATGGATGCCACCTTTGCAGTAAGACAAATCTGTAAGACAAGCTGGATATTCAAGAGTCTGCTGTAAGTGAAAAATTTCATTTATTTATTTATTCAATTCAACCTTTATTTATCCAGGTTTGTACCATTGAGATCAAAGATCTCTTTTTCAAGGGAGACCTGGCAGCAATACACAGTTTCAACGACACACGCTCAAAGTCACAATAAACAATAAATGTAAACAACGATAATAAAATAATCATCAGTGAAAACATTCAGTTTGAATTTTAGAGTTTTCACTTCAGATTTTTAAAAAATCAGATTCACCAGGTTTTGCAGTTTAAAATCTGCAGATTACTCCATTTAAAAGAGCAGAAAGCCTAAAAGCCTTCTTTCCCAGCTTAGTTTGGACGTTGGGAACAAAATAAATTAGAAAGTGGAAGCATTTTAACCTTGCAAAGCAAATGGATTTGCCCCTTTCTGTGTTTCTCATTGGCCAATTCACCTTGCAAAGCTCCCATCTGAACCATCTGGGCCCGGTTAGAAAGTGACAGGACCAATCAGCAAGGAGGGGCAGTACTTTCAGGAGAGTTGTGACGTAAGCAAGCAGTGAAAAGAGGCCGGTGCAGTTATGGCAGAAGAGATTAGCGTGGATGCTGCTAAAGCGCCAGTTTTATCAGAACTTGATGACATTTCTTCATTAGTCAAATGACAAGCATCGGCTGGAGTGATGTAAAGCAGCCTTTCTCAGCCAGGGTACTTGTGGCACCCTTGGGTGTCTTCTAGCATTGTCAGGGTTGCCTTTAAAAAGCTTGAAAATAAAACCTTCCTTCTCCTCCAACATCAGCACCTGACGTTAAAAATGGTCTACAGAATGAATGGGCAAAAATTCTTGTAAAACACTCCAAAATCTTGTGGAAAGCCTGCCAAGGAGAGTGGAGGGTGTTATAGCTGCAAAAGAGGGGCAACTTCATTTTAAAGAACATGCATTTGTAGGCAATCTGTAATAGTCTGTTAATGTTATGGTCAGGCAGCCAAATGCTTTTTTCTTGATAGTGTATCTGATAAAACAAGGTAATATGCATCTCTAATATCTCTGTTTAGTCAAAGACAGAAATTAAACATCTGTAGGCTCCTTCAGCATTAGTTGTTTAATTAACAAACATTAAGTCAAATCAGCCACAGTAAATAAATGTTCATTTTACTTGTGTGAGTGCACAAACTTCACACCAGCCTTGCATAAGTCACAGCCACAGCGAACCAACCCAGTCTAAAATATCTGCTGCAGCAGAAAGAGAGAAAGGCAAACAGAGGGATCATTTTTAACCCCAAGTTTAACAAGCTGTTATCATAGTCGTATTTGCGCCTCATGTTTATTTAAAAAAATTCCTTCACTTTCTAAAACATTCAACTTTCATATGCTGTCCTGCAGAGCAGCTATCTTTAATATTTTTCTCTTCTGAATGAGTCAGAACGTAATCCTTTGTTTCTCAGAACATACGTACGAGTTACTGCAGGAGTTTTAACAATATTTTCACAATCAAAGTCCCAGGGAGAATATAAAAACATGTTGTTCTTTATTCATTTTTAATATTCAACGAAATATCTGCCAAGTTATCAGCAGAGCACTTGTTATTTTTCTTCAACATGCCCACTCCACATAAAATAGTCCTCCTCAAGCTGAAATTGCTTTGCTGCCAATTGGGAATTGGATGGAAATCAAGCTTTTCAGCAGCTAAAGACTTTCTTAGCAAGTTGAATGTGATTGCCACTCCACACTTGTGTGTGCAGACATTTCATTTCAGAGGTTTACCAGCTCTCAAATTCAAAATGGGGCGAGAGCACAAAATTAAAAGTCTCTACACGCAGCGAAAACAGTTTGGATAGCAAGGTTGCCATTTATGTGGAAGGTTTGAAATCAAAGATGTGTTGTCTAAATTGTAAAACCTGCATGAGGCTCTGAGAGGACCTGTGGCATAGTTTCAGATCAGCGGACTCAAATTTAAACCTCTGCAGGGGCTAGCAAAACACAGGTGATTATTTATTTACAGAATGACTGACCAGAAGGATGCTAAACCAAGGTGAGACATGAGACGACACATGAGGGCTTCTACGTGTGCATTTGGAGGCTGATATGCTGTAGTCATGACTCAACGGAGCTCCTGTCACCAGTCTGTGTTCTAGAGCAGTTAAACATTACCTTCTGCTGATTAAAGCTTTGAACCACAATGCACATTAGCAAATATTGCAGTTACATCGACCATTCCTTGTTTGCTACTTTTCTGGATCCAGACCCGTGCATACCGGTTACTTCATTCTGATTCTGAGGGCGCACTCACACTAGGCAGTCCATACCACGTTTGGCGTGTTTGAGTCTAAAATCCAGTACTTTTACCCGTTTTGACCCGAGTGCTCTAAAATACGTCTTGCTGCCACTTCTCCCCCAGACTGTGTTGCCCTTACTGCCTGTACATGTCACGGGACTTTGGAGGCCAATCAGACATGTCTGTCCTGTTGTACCATGTGACTTTGAGGACCAGTCATACATGAGTAACAGATCTCAGCGCTCTACTCAAACGCATATGGACTCGGCAGTCCTTCTTACTCAATGTGTCCCCTAGTTCAATTTCAAAATTGTAAAAAACAACAAAAAAATACAATGAGGCCTCATGCCAATACCACAAAATGTCTTTGGACCACATTATAAAAACAAAGAAATGATGACTTCTTCTCAGAAAATCTTTGATAACCCATGTTTTTTAAATTCTTGCTTGCAACTAGTGGCTGTGGTCAGCCAATTTATCTCTGAGTTTAGAAACAAAGAAAACAAAAGGGGCATTTTTTATGTTTCAGATAAATATATTTTGTACAAGTTTGTGCTATCATTATTTATTTTTTATGTATTTACTTTCATTTATGTTTCTCTAAATACATTTCTGAATGACCTGGGTGCATAATTTTATTTGCCTGAAATGTATACCTTTATAAAATTTCATAGTATGATATATTCTTTCTTCAAAAGTATTGGTATCATATCAAATTTTTTTTTTAAATAGTATCGCTCATCCCTAGTGTGCAGCTGTTTGCTCCTACTGATGGCCCTTGTGAGTTTCTGTTTGATCTCTCTTTGCTCTCCCGTTGCATGGAGGTCAAGTCCGCCACCTGTGTGCCTCTGCAGGTGTTTAGATAGGAAGAGGAAAAGAGAGATGAGCGCTGTCATTTCCCTCCTGCTAGTGTATGAGTATTTAAGACACTAAGGGTGCACTTACACTAGGCCATTTGTATCGTGCCTGGGCCTGTTTCAGCCTAAAGTCCGGTGCGTTTGGCCAGTGTGAGTACAATCACGCGCAACGCTTCACGGCCCCGGCACAGAAGGACAAGGTGGGCCGAGGCTCGGCACGGATGCAAATGAAGGAGGAGGGAAGTGCGGGAATGTGACCTAACATGAAGTAACAACACAGGGACCCGCTTTAGAGCACAGCAGCTGCATGCTAGAGACAACAGGATTTTTTTCTGTAAAGACAGAGAGAACTTATATTTTGTCTCATTGAATTTCAACAAGTTACAAGGACTTTGTAAGAGCTGAAGAGTTTAACATCGCACAGCTTTACTACGACCTGGTTCTAATGGATACCAGTCCAGTCCACATTTCTGACCAGTTTCAAGCAAAGTCAGGCTTTAACCACTGTAAGAGGATTTTTGGTTTGTGAAATAAAGCTTCTTCCCTTAATTGAGTCACAAACAGCAGCTCACAGGATAACAAACACTTTTCATCCTCCGTGTGTAAAGGAGAGTGCCAATTACGTGGACAAGTGTGTACCGGTTAAACACAGGGCTGATTTATCCTCTCTTATCATAAAATTTTAATGCCAAACTGTCATCCACTGAATTAACTTACCTCTAATTCTATTTCATGTCACCAAGAAGTGAAATTAGGATCTGGATTGCTGACGTTTGGATGAAACATCGTTTTTTAATCCTGAGGCGCATTCACCTCCAGCTCTCATCAGATGGTTAAAATCGCTCTCGTCATCGTTAAAAAAATCTTTCATCTGAACATTTAATCCTGCTGTGGACACAGGCTGTCCTGTGACAGAAGAGCTTGTTTGGTGAAGCACTGAGAGGCATCCAAACGCAGAGAAAAGGCTCAGTTCATGGCACGTAAAAGAATTCCACGGGGATTCAGATAGTGTACTGACACGCAGAAGAGCGGCTGTAGGGGCTCATACGAGTTAAAAAGTCCGGGTTTCATTCAGCAGAAGTGCTTGGAACTCTGATCCGGCTCCAGATTATGCGCTGTGAGTGATAATTCTCCGCTATGAACCGCTTTCTCTCTCTCTCTCTCTCCTCACTGTGCTCTGTATAGCTAGTTAACGTAGCTACAGATCCCAGGTCAGCTGAAATAACTCCAGTGTCAGATCAGATATCGTATAAATCTGTTGCTATTTCACAGCCTAAAAAACACTTACATGTACTGAGTCATCAACACGTATAAATTCATCAACAGTGGACGTGTGAGGACGTCGGTATGTCGCATATCCGTGCCCCGGCCTGGATGCGTTGAGCAGTGTGAGTGCAGGCCAAAGGGGGGACAGGGGAGGGGGTCAAATGGGCTTCAGCATGGTTAGAATATGGCATGGTACGGATGGCCTGGTGTGAGTCCAGCCTGATAGAGAATCTTGACTTTCTCTATAAAATGCCTGTATCCATGAACATGTGAAACTACACTTCAGAATTTGATTTGAAAATAAGAGTTTCCTTCAATATCAGCTCTTAAACACAGTGTCTAAGATCAGCTGTTTTAATAATAAATTTAGACTTTTTTCACAAAATTCTATTTCAACTTTATTCACAAAATTTTGACTAGAATCTTGTCATTTCAACTTTAATCTCGAAGTGCCCAGCATTATTATTTCCTTCACCTGTGGGTATAATCCTCTTCCATAATGAAGACATCATGAACTTAAAAGGTTTTTGCTTTCTAGAAAAGATGTGTGGTTTCGTAGAAAACTTATAACCCACTTCAGAGGTGGAAAACAGGCTGTGACCCTCTGGCTGGATGATAACCTGTGGTATGTGACAGGATGAGCCGTAATGATGATAGAGCAGTAAGATTTACAGTCTGGAGTCCATGCATGTTGTATTTTTAAACTGGATGCTTTACATGTTCCTTCCTCTGTTTTATCGATCTATCTCAGTGAACCGACTTGTTTGAGCAGTGGCCTCCAATGAAAATAGACCGGTGCTTTGTTCTATCACATCACTGTGTAAACAGAGTATGTGGAATTTGAGGGTTAGTCTCCTTCTTTTGTTTTATTGGAGTTTATCTTTTTCAGATCTGCATGTTTCCATCAGTCTTTTTCTTCAGAGTGCACTACTGATGTACATTTGTTGTAGATTTAAATATTGAAGGTCATTTATCTTAAAGTCTTAACCAACAGTATCACTAAATCTCACATGATATTTTCATGATGAAAACTTGGATTTCTGATAAGATCTTATAATCCAGATGTTCTAGTAACAGGTGGAGCATGCATGTCATAGTGGAGGGAAATCCTAGGAGGAGAAGAACATCTACTTTGCATTATTATTAGATTTATCTCATACAGAACAACCCACCTGCTGCACACAGTCTTGTATATGTTTTAAATTTTCATCCCTGGTTTTCTGAAACAATGAAGGTGAAGGAGTTTGCATGAAGTAAATCTTCTGAATTAATAAAACAATAAGCATCACAGAGCTATATACTGACGTTTGTATTTGATCCAAGAGTGCTGCATGTTTTTATGTTCTTATCTTGACCTTGTTCTTTTATTAAAATGATTTAAAGTTAACAACGATCAAAGGCTCTTTGATTTAAGATATGAGCTGGCCTCAGTCCAAGGCCAAATGGAAAGAAAGTTGAAGAGCTTGGAAAGAATAAAACATCGAATAAATTATTTAACAAAGCTGCTTTTCTTCTCCATCATAAAAACATGTCCACTTTAATTCATCATGTTTAAGCATCTTGATCTTATGTTGAAAGAGCCTCTACCAATAGACTGTTTACTTGAAATTATAAAAAATTGAATTAAGTAAAGGAAAACTTTAAAAGTCTGGTTGCTCTTCTTTATTAAATAACATAAGTAAGAAGGTCACTTTGTGAAGTTAGTACTTCAATAAATCCTTGATTAATATTCAACCTGCTCTTCTGTTTGTGTGGATGAAGTTAAGAAGACAAGAACTCCACAAAACATTAAGACTGAGAATAAAACATCAGTTTGCTTCTTCTCTCCTTCCTACAAAGACTTTTTAACCTTAGCTGGTCTTGGGTTCATAATAATACTGTTATTATGATTATTATTATTGCCAAGATGAGTCGAGAGATCTTTCAAAATATCTTTCTCAAATCAAGGTTATGAGCTATAAGAAACAATAACTAGACTTTATGATTATCTTAAATAAATACTGTGATTTAAGCTAAGAGCATTTTATGATATAAGAGCAGCATTTATGTTTTAAAGTGTGATTATAAGCAGAACCCATGTTTAGCACTATTAGATAGCAAAGATACACACAAAACAACCAAAATTGTTGGTACCCTTCCGTTAAAGAAAGAAAAACCCACAATGGTCACTGAAATAACCTGAAACTGACAAAAGTCATAAATAAAAGCTTACTAATAATTAGCAAATGAAAATCAAACATTGTTTTTGCATTGTGGTTCAAAAGAATCATTTAAAATAATAATAATAATAATTAAACTGGCCTGGACAAAATTGATGGTTCCCATAGAAAACGTGAAATAATTTAACCATAGGGACGTGATAAACTAAGGTGTGTCCTGTAATGAGCATCACAGGTGTCTTCAAACCTGTAATCAGTCTGCCTATTTAAAAGGTGAGAAGAAGTCACTGTGCTGTTTGGTATCATGGTGTGTACCACACTGAACATGGAACACAGAAAGCCAAATAGACAGTTGTCCCAGGAGATTAGAAAGAAAATGATAGACAAGCATGTTAAACGTAAAGGTCATAAGACCATCTCCAAGCAGCTGGATGTTCCTGTGACTACAGCTGACCATATTATTCAGAAGTTTAATGTCCACAGGACAGCCTGTAGCTAGCCTCCCTTAACATGGCTGGAAGAGGAAAATTGATGTCAAAGAGATGACAAATACGAAAGGTAACCAAAGAGCCAATGTCCTTTGGACAGATGAGACAAAACTGGAGCTTTCTGGCAAATCACATCAGCTCTATGTTCACAGACTCATAAATGAAGCATACAAAGGAAAGAAGACTGTAGCTACTGGGAAACATGGAGGAGGCTATGTTCTGGAGCTGCTTTGCTGCATCTGGCACAGGGTGTCCTGAATCTGTGCGGGGTACAATGAAACCTCAAGACTATCAAAGCACACTGTGCTGTGTCAGAAAGTTTGGTCTCAGTCAGGTCATGGGTCCTCCAATAGAATAGTGAGCCAAAACACTGAGCTAAAAACAGCCAAGAATGGCTACGAACAAAACACTGGACTATTCTAAAGTGGCCCTCTGTGAGCCCTGATCTAAATCCTGTTAAACATCTGTGGAAGGAGCTGAAACATGCAGTCTGGAGAAGACACCCTTCAAACCTGAGACAGCTGGAGCAGTTTGCTCACGAGGAGTGGGCAAAAATACCTGGGACAGGTGCAGAAGTCTCACTGAGAGTTACAGAAATTGCTTGATTGCAGCTTTCATAGGTTTTTTTCTGTTTTACTATGACTCTGTTGAACCCAAATTCAAATTTCATTGGTTAATTTTCAAGTCATTTCATTGACCATTGTGGGTTTTTCTTTAACAGGAGAGTACCAACATTTTTGTCCACGTGTGTATGTGACAGGAGAGACGTCTATGAATATCAAGCTTAACTTGTTTTTATCCCTCAAAGGCCTCAGACTTGACTTGGACTCTGTATTTGTGGTGCATTATGAATTCAGGCTGATTATCGGTTCCTCACATAACGTACAAACCTCTGTGCCTGGAGTGTGAGCGGCTTATGGTGACTGCTGACATGATGGGGAGATTGTCACCCGCTGCAGATGGACGGGGCTCAGGGCATGGACGATACAGGTGTTACAAGTTAATTTTTGGATGTATTTTTTTTTATTTATTTATTTTTTTTACTGCAATCCAGAAAAATTTTAACACTTGGACCTTGCATACTGAGTGTGATGTGTTTTTATTTGCATTTACTGCATTTTTTTAGAAGGTGGCAAATTGTGTCGTACTGTGAAGAGTAAAAACAGTGAAGAGGATTCTGTGCCTCTGTGACTCCTTGAAAAGAACACTGGATCCATCCATCCTGACAGAGCGCTTCATACTGGGGGTGACCAATGCTAAATTTTTAATTAGATACAATATTGATACTCTTTGATGTAATTTTACATTTACCAATATTTTTGAAAGAAAGAATAGAATATTAAAATAAACCAGTCTTTTCAAAGGTTCACATTTCAGGCAAGTAAAATGATGTATGCACATCATTCAATTTAATAACTTAAATTTAAATTTACTTTAATTTAAAAAACTTCAGTTAAATTAAAATGTTTTTGCAAGCTAATAAGAACCAGATATATGAAAATGAATCATTATAGCACAAAATTAAAAATGAAATTAAAATACTACATGAAAAATGCCAGATTTCTTTACACACTGTTCGGCACAAACTGTGTGGATTGGAGATTTTCAAGATGGATTTGCCTGATGGCAGAGGTGGAGGCTGGTAAATTCATTTGCTTTGCAAGGTGACGCAAAGGTTAGAGGAATGCGGGAGATGACAATCTGTTACGTCAGCGCCGCATTCAGGGCTCACAGTGCCCCCCTCAGCGTAGCGCCTCATGCAACGGCCCATATCACCTCTGCCCAGAACCGGCCCTGCTTCATGTTCATGAGAGTTGTCCATCTTCTTTGTTTGGCTATCTGCTACCGTCTTACTTTTTTATAGCAATGACATGTACACACATTAAATGCTTTAAGGCTGATACCCAACCTGTGGGCCGAAGGTATTACAACTGGGCCGCCACATCATTTCCAAAATAGTATGATTTTTGTGGGGGGTGGGGTGGGGGGTTGTAATTATATAAAATAAAAATATACAGAATAGTGTTTTAAATGTTAAAACTCAGTTACGTTAAAAGGATATTAAAAATGTTCAAATATTCTTTCTATTATTTTCTTTTGTTTTTCCTTCAAGTATTAGACATTGGACAAGCAAATAAGAGATAGGAACTTTTGTTGTTATCTGAGGTTAGTGTGTGGACAGCTGCAACATGTTACAGATGCTGTGTTAGCGACTGTGGAGCTTCCAGCATGTTTCTCCTGTATTCAGTTCAGTCCTTTATGTTCAATCTTCAATAAAAAGAAGTCCTCTGAGAACGGATTATGGCCTCTGTATTTATGGGGTCGGAGGTTGGCCGCGAAAACTTTTGAGACTTAAAAGTGGGCCCTGAGTTGGAAAGGGTTGGGAACCACTGCTTTCAGGGAATTAACTAATCAATTCTGTTATTTAATCATAGCATGGTAACACATTTCATAGCTCTAGAAATAACACAGTGTTGTATTAGAAGTGTGTGTAGAAAAGACAACACTGTGAGTGATAATTTCAGTATGAATTATAGAAACTCAGAAAAGTGTTTCGTCTAATACTGTGGGAGATGAATTAACACTGGTGAAGAATGATGAAGCTCTCTTACTGTGCCTGGTGAGGGGAGGGCCTCAAAAAAAAAAAAACTATGGATTAACCAGGGCTTCACAGCAGCACAGGGGCTAACACTATTGCCTCACAGCAAGAAGGTCCCTCGTTCACTTCCTGGTCAGGGCTTTTCTTTGCGAAGTTTGCATGTTCTCCCCTGTGCATGCTTCCTCCCACCACCAAACACATGCTCGTTAGGTTAAATGATAAATCTTAAATTGGCCATAGGTGTGAATGTGAGTGTAACTGGTTGTCTGTCTCTAAATGTCAGCCCTGTGATTGACTGGTGACCAGTCCAGGATGTACCCGTCTCTCGCCCAATTACAGCTGGGATAGGCTCCAGCCCCCCGCGACCCCCAGCAGGATAAGCGGTATAGAAAATGGATGGATGAATGGCTTAATTAATAAATCTGTTTAGGCTTCCACTTTGGCCAGAGGCCGTCCTGACTCGAGTGCTGTTACATTTCAACAGAGACACCTCAATCTGCTCCATCAGATTATAGATGGATGATCAAAAGTCGTCTAAATAACCCAGGCTGCATGAATTATTGCTCTCAGAGTGGCAAAACATCAACCAACAACAGTCTGACATACTCATGAAGAAAATGTAAAACAAACATTATAATTAGAATCAGGATTTTTCCACCAAAATATTGATTTGCTAACTCTTATCAAGTTGAATCATCAGTACTTTGTATTTTTGAAGTGACTGTGAGCTTTATTTTTATCATTATTTGAAGACATATTTTTTTTAGAGCCACAGCATCTCAGAAAAACATATTTTTGCAGTCGTCTCATATTTATTTCAGGAGTTTAGTATATGAAAAGCTTGAACAGGCATTTTAGCTTGTTTGAAACTGATGAGTGAATGTGCATACGGTCACAGAAAGTGAAACTAAATCATGAAATAAAAGACAAACGCAAAAATAAAGTAGAATATACTTGTATAAAAAATGTTTCAATCTGGATGAAAGCAGCAGGGCTGTTTGTTCTCTAAATGTAGAGCCAGAGGGGGCAAGTGAAGAGTTTCCTTCTCTCTGAGGCCGTTCCTTTGTTTTTTAGGAGATTTAATGCGGTTGTGGGTGCTGTCATCTCGGTCCCCAGCGTCCTCTCTTTCCTTGACGTGTTGGAGAGCATCTGTCATGGAGGTCTCTGGTCGTTAGCTCGTCTGTCAGCCTCAGACAGCGGCTCGCTTGTCACTTGTCATTTCCAGCGCCGTATTCAATCTCACAGTTTTCTTTAGAGACCCTCCGTCTTTGTCATACATGCCAATATTGATTCTGACAACCGGGAGGAGGCTTTTGTTTCACGCCGCCCTCTGGCACCGACTTCTTTTTATTCTTCTCTTTGTGGGTGTCGGTGTGTACGTGTCGGAGAGAGGGGGAGCGAGACGGAGGATGTTTCCATGGGGATATATCTTTAAAATTCATGCCTGGATGTGGTATAATGTTCAACTACATGTCACATTTGCTTGTATGTCGGAGGAGTTAGATACCATTCAAAAGGCTGCTGCTGCATTTGGATGGAGACCAAAAAAGACTGCTCTGAAAATGCACCTGAACTCTCTGCAGGTGTGCAAAAGATATTAAGATTTATAAATGATGCCCCATAGCTGACTGTACAGAAGCTGTAAAATGTGAAAGATAGACAGACAGTGATTATGCTTGAAACAGTCAGGTTGTAATTTTGGCTCAGTTCCCATCTATGTAGTAGGTAGTCTTGTCAAACATAACTTGAACTGATTATATCTGGCCTGTTTACATTAAAATGCAGTGCTGTTTACGTTATGAATCCAGAAATCCCTTAAATAGAACCCGTCTGACAAAGTGAAGCAAAGCTAAAGGATCTCAAAAAGCAACACATCATGGCGCCATCTAAAGAAATTCAAGAACAGGTAAGAAACAAGTAATTTACATTTATCAGTCTGGAAAGGGTTGTAAAGCTATTTCTAAGGCTTTGGGACCCCAGTGAACCACGGTGAGAGCCATTAGCCACAAATGGAGAAAACTTGGAACAGTGGTGAACCTTCCCAGGAGTAGCCAGCTCACCAAAACTAGAGTCCAAGAGTCTGTAGACGACTTAACCATGAGGCTACAAAAGAATTCAGAATATCTAAAGACCTGCAGGACTCACTTGACAAAGTTAAGGTCATAATTGAACAATAAGAAAGACATTGGGCAAAAATGTCATCCATGTTAACCAATTAAAGACTGAAAACACAAATTATAGCTGGAAAATTCAAATTTTTTGGGACTGAATTGATTATTTAACTTTCTACTGAAATCCAAAAAAATCCACATTTTCATAACCCTTAAAGCTCACGTGGCACAGATCTGTGCCACAAGCACACCTCTTTGTAAATTGCTTGGTAACTTTGTGAACCATAAGTCATAGACACTAACTTAATTTTTCCTGTAAAAGTCCTGTGTTGTGCCTTTCTAAATATATTCTTCATGCATTCGTAGCTCTTACAGAACATTTTCTAGTGAGCCTGGAACTTGGCTGACTTTCTGGGGTCTCTGAGGACAGCGTTTGTGACTTCTTGTCATATATAACAAGAATTTAAACAGTTTAGAAAAACGTTAATAACTACTGAACCATGTCATAGACATTCTTTCTTCCTCTGAAAGCTGACCATTTTGGAGGATTTTAAAGATGTTGTTCCAGCGAACCTGGAACTTCTGTGACTTTTAGGGTCTTTAAAGATTAAGTCCACAGTGTTAGATTCGATAGTAACCATATTTTTTTCCCCCGTTTTTAATCAATTTTCGATCATTTACTTTGGCTTTCTTCAGTGGGTAGCACCATATTTGTTGAGGGCAATGCTTACATGCAATGCAGTGTGGGAGGGGCAGTCCTCCAATAGCAAGATGATTCTTTCAGTAATTTATGACCATATTGATTAGATAGAGGTATAATAAAAGTATATATCAAATATGATACAACAGGCTTTAAGGGGTTAAAGTTCTAAGACCAAAACCACTGCTGACCAAAAAGAACACAAGAGCTCGTCTCACATTTGTCAAAAAAACATCTTGATGATCCCAAAGACTTTTGGGAAAATATTCCATAGACTGACAAGACAAAGGTCGAACATTTTTATGCTGTTACATCTAGGATAAAACTAACTCAGCATTTCATTAAAAGAGCATCATACCAACAGTCTAACGTGGTGGTAAGTGATCAACAGGACCTGGACGACGTGCTGTAACTGATGGAACATTGAATTCTGCTCTCTACCAGAAAATTCTGAAAGAGAATGTGAGAATGTGTTCAGTTTGTGACCTCAAGTTCAAGCGCAGTTGGGTTTTGCGGCAAGACATCGGTCTGAAACAGACGAGAAAATTCACCTCTGAATTGCCTAAAGAATACATAAATAAAGAATGTTTTGTAGGATCTGGTTTTGCAGCATTTCACTTATGCAGCTGTTTTGTGTTTGTGTGTTGTTGAATTTGTGACTGAATGTGCTTGCAGCAGATTTGTAACAATGAAGTTGTTTTGTCTTCTCCACACCTTTATTGCATTTGCAACTTGTTTAAGCCAATGCATTTGTTTTTGGATGCATGCATGGGCTTATTTCTGAATATGCCAAACACTTCATCTCAGTCAATCATTTGCCTCTGTTGGCCACTGTAAAAAAAAAAAAAAAAAAAAAAAAAAAAAGTTATCCAGTGTTGAAGTCTATGTTAAAAACAGCAGATTCTGTTCATTTAGCTAATTAGTTTTAGCTGATTTGATAAGGTGGTCTACTAGTAATGCTACATTATGATATCTTTAAAGTAAACAAAGTTATCCCAATCTGATGTGTTCTGATGTACGTAAAGAAAAAACAGGTTTTGGCAAGCCACAGAGAATCTGAACCTTTTCTACTTTCACTTTACAGACTGTGTGCACTATTGAGCTCACTGAATAGGCCTATATTGTATACTAGGGCTGTTGGAACGAATTTTGGGGTTCAAATATAATTTGAATATTTACAAGCTCATTAATATTCTAATGCTGAAGTTACTATCTGAGTGTGTTTTTTAATATTTTTGGTGTTTATAATCATTCTCGAGTCTCTCCCCTCTCTCCTTGGCCTCTACTTCACCCATATGTAGGTGTAGGATCCAAATGTTTCATCACATGACACATGACACGTGATGAACAATAAAGTTTTCACACTCAAAGCACAAAGGCGCCACAATGGCTGCCATTGGGGATGTTTATCACCAAGGTGGTGAACACGCTGGTGGTGATATAGCAAATGAAGCTTCGTTACATCAAGGCATGCTGATTTACAAGAGTAAAACCGCGATCCCCACAGACAGTAACCTGCTGTCATAGTAGAAAACATCCCGGTCCAGGGTATCCTCTCCCGTCCCAGCTGGAACATCATTATCTGTGAATCACGGGCACCTCTATCAGGGCAGAGAGGGTTTTCTCCATGGCTGTTTTGTTCATTATGAACATGATATCATCACCGCTGTAAGTGGCGCAATTTAATTTACTTTTGTTTGACATGTAATTTCTAACATATTTGTTTTAAAGTTGACCATCAGTACCAAAATACCTGTTAAATGCCTCTAAATGTTGCAGGTAGCTGTGTTTGCACTAAAAAAAAAGTAAATAAAAATTAACATCAACTACTTTTGCTTTTAGCTCATTATTTCTTCATTGCAATCTGTAATGTAATATTGGAGAGTCCTCTAGTGGACAAATGTGTAATTACAAGGTGATTAAAGCAACTGAATGTTTTACATACATAATAAAAATGTGCATAAATATTCAAATATAATTTAAAATCTGTAAAAAAATAATAAATGAAATTCATGTGTACAATGTATCAATCATCACATTGTGCCACCTGTAGGAGGTTCTAGTGAATTACAAAGCTAAGCAGACAAATGTAAAGCTTTGAGGGAGTTTTTGCCAAACAGAAGTCAATACAGAAATGAAAAAAATGCTTCCAAAGGACTTGCAGTATATTTAATTAAAGAGTAACAAAGGGAACCTCACTGGTTGGTGGTGAAAGGGAAGCAGCATCTTTCAAGGGTTTGCTGATATTTTGCAGAGATCAACTAATGTAATGTCCAAACTATGGCCTGGGGGGCAAAAGTGGCCCTTAGCCTATTTTTGATTGACCCCCAACAAATTCCAATACATGAATGAAAAATGTCCGACACTAGAATATGAAGCTCATGCTTGACTGTAGGGTAAATTTGATCTCTGTTTTCTTATTGGAAGATAAGAATAATTTGTGTTACCTTGGGGGCTCGCCCGGGAAGGTAAGACAAAACTACACTTGTCTATCAACAAGAAACACTGAAAAGAATTATTAAAAGTATTACAAAATTAGAAAAAAAATTATTGTCATGAATTTATTTAGATTAGTGTATATTTTTTATTTACCCCTCACATAGTTTGTCCATGTCTATGTGTTCCTGTAAAGTGTCCTTGGGTTTCTTGAAAGGCGCTATATAAATTCAAGAAATTATTATTATTATTATTTTAGTTTCAGCACTAGGCAGTGCTACCATGCTAATTCTGTAAATAAACATTTTGATAGGACAAATTATCAATGTGCTTTTTGTTCATGACTTAAACTGTAACTCTGTAAATTCTCTGGTGCAGAGCCTCATTCTCATTCTGATTCTCTTTCTAACAGTTTACAAACAATATTTAGTCAAACAGACAGTTTACAGCTACTTTTCCCTACCTATGAGTGTTCAGAAACCAAATCTGAATTCGCTATGCACTGACCTCACACATGAGATACTGAAACTTATTTGATATGAAAGATCTTAACTTTTTGAAAACAACAGAAGTTCTTCAGGCACAGGACACAAATAACTAGAAAAGATGACTGAAAGAAGACATTGTCGCTAAAGGTGTCGCCAAGCACTGCATAATCTTCCCAGCCTGAGGCCAGTGTTAGCTAGCATGCTGCTGTTGACAGATATTAAAACTGACAGTTAATATCTCACCTGCAGCTCAAGCCGAAGAATAGACAACCATTGTTGACCACGTCTCTCCAAATATTTCTTATCCAGGCATTTATAGTTTTATTTATTGTTTTCTCTCTGAAGATTGAATGCAGCGAGATCCTCACCCTGTCAGTCTCTGTTTAGTCTACATATATGCTGGTGCCTCACATCCTCTGGTACAAGCCACAATCTGAAGAATACATTTTTATCATAGTTTAAACCCTGTTCATAAGTGACATAAAAGAGGGATGCACGTTGTAAAGTGACTCTTTATACATGAGATGGAATGAAGTGTATTTTCTGCACAATCTTTATTTAGTCATACTTGCTGTATTTCTGAAAGCTTGCTGTATTTCCTGCTTTATTATGCACAGTATGCTCAGAAAGCATTCAGACCATCTTTACTGTATTCAGTTTTGTTGTATAGCAGCCTGATGCTGCAAAAAAAAAGTTTTATTCTCATTAATCTATCCCATAATGATATAGTGAAAACATACACTATTTTGCAAATTTATTGAAAATATAAAATTTGAAAAATATCACACTAACATAAGTAGCTGAGATGTTTTACAGGTGGATGTCTGACAGATAAAAATATTAAAAGCTGCAATGTCCCACAAAAAATATGCTAATTATTAAATAAATAAATAGTGAATAATTTAATGTTACCTAGTGTGTTATGTAGAAGATATATTGCAAGAAAGGTTATTATAGTTAACTTAAAGTAACTAAACAACTAAAACTAAAATGTAAAAATCATTTTAGTTAACTGAAACTAAATAAGAGCGAGGCTACATGAATACAAAACCTAACTAAGACTTAATTCTGTGTTAACAAAACTAACTAAAATAGAATAAAATTAGGAATAAAATCTCTTTACTTTTAGTTGTTGACTGGCTGACATTAACCTCCAAATCTGAAGACTGTAAAATGGCCTGATGTAATTGAGGAGGACTTCACACAATGGTAATTTTAGGTCTTGATTTGTATTTGAACACCAAATTTGAATAAAGGAAATAAAAAGTGAAGAGTCTGTTTGATTTTTTTTGTTTGTTTGTTTGTTTGTTTGTTTGTTTGTGTTTGTTTTTTTACTTTTTCTCAGCTTTTCTGGCCTCACCCCTGACAAGTATCCTCTATTCCAGAGGAAAAAAATAAATAAATAAATAAACTAAACTAAAAACATTATAAACTAAACCTATAAATCATTTTGCAAAATAAAAACCAAACTAACAAATCAGGAGAAAAACTTAATCAAAAATAAACTGAAAGTTAAAAAATAAATGAAAATCAAATGCTTTTATAACCTTGATTGAAATAATCCTTTATTATTATAAACACTGGGGTTGTTTATGTATGCAACACGGCACATGGCCAATGTAGGTGATGAATATTAATGAGATCAGTTGGGATGACATCAAACAAACCTGTGGTGGTTACAGTTGAGATCATCAGTTTACGAGGACTAATGTTGGACAATTGAAGGTAAGTCCTAATTTTCAGTTGTAATGTTGTGTTTTAACATGGTGTTTTGTTAACAGAGCGCTGGCTCGTTGTTTTATTTTTGGATAATTTGTTGGTGTTGTCAGAAGACGATGGTATTTGGCTGTTGCAAGCTGAACTTGTGGAAAACTAGTGGAAACTCTGGCCTACCCAGGATTCTATGCTATTTTCCACTTTGTTGATAAGCTGATACAGAACACCACATTTTTCATTTATTTTACAAGGAGGGAACCTAATTTCCTGCTGTCTGCACATGGAAACATAGCGTATGTTCATAGTTAGCCCCGTGACACCCAGTGTCTCTAACTTAAGCTTGAGGCTTAGTTGTGATTGTGGCATACCTCTCTGATATGATATGTCTGACATGGATGTTTATATATGCCTGTGTCACTAAATGTGCGTTCAGCCATGGAAAACAAAGTGTTAAAGCAGCTTCAGCTCTGACAGCATGTCATCATCAGCAAGAAGCAGATGGGACAGGTGGGCTGGGCTTCCTCTTTCCTTTATCGTCATGGCAGGAATTGTCTAAAAGGTGCTAATAAGACAAGTAGCTGGCGGGAACGAGCAGCTTGAGCCCCAGATGGAGCTCTTTAACCACACTGACTAAACCCTGATGGTGATAAAAATAGTTATCAGGAAAAGCTCTTATTTGCACGAGTTTGTCTTTTCATACAACAAACACGATTGTTTTTTATTTCAGTCATTTTAAGGAGAAACTCTGACTCATGCAGCAGAAGTGTAGAATGAGCTGTACTGTGTTATATTCACTGTGTTACTGTTGGAGCAGAAGGACCAGTCAGATCTGAGTGGTGTTGTTGTCTGCAGGTGGTGAGGCCTAATGATGTGGATATCTGCCTGTTTAACACTTTGGTTCACGGAAACAACTGGTCTGGGGTCTCTTCCAAAGTGCTTTACAGAATATCTGAGCTGGACCAGTGGAGAAACGTGGTCTGAGTTTGACTCAGAAAGGCTCAGATGGTACTCTAACATTAGATCACTGTAGAGGAAGCCCTCAGAAAGATGTGGCAAAGGCATTTGTTTTTTTCCTGGAAGCTAGTTCTTTTTACCTTTAATGGCCCTTTTTTTAAATCTGTAAGGGGGGCCCTCAGTCTAAATGATCATATAACATGATGTTGTGGGTGTCTGTTTACACTTAAATGTAGTCTGAAATGGACACATGCAGTCTGAAGGATGTGTTCAAACACAGACAGGAAGTCAGATCTCAGCTCAAAAAGCACAAGGATGCAGAAAAACCTCTGTCATCACTTAGACATCGGAAGGAAAGGTTTCAGTTAAAAAGGTCAAAAATTTACACACGTGGACAAAATTGTTGGTACTCTTCTGTTAAAGAAAGAAAAACCAACAACAGTCACTAAAATAACTTAAAACCGTCAAAAATAATAATAAATAAAAATATATGGAAAATTAAATAAGTCATTGATTTTGAATTGTGGTTCAACAGGATCATTTTAAAACAACAAACTAATGAAACTGGCCTGGGCAAAAATGGTTGTAACCTGAACTTAATATTTTGTGGCACAACTTTTTGAGGAAATCACTGCAACTAAGCAATTTCTGTAACTCTCAATCAGACATCTGCACCTGTACACAGACAGACCTGCCTTTAGATTTTGGTTGGACAAACCTAGAGAGTGGGCCCTCACCTGTTGTGATTTATTAATGATGTCAATAAATTGAATCAGTAGCACTGGTGCAAGCTAAAGTATGTCAGTCTATTACTAGGTCTGATACTGAAGATATGAATTTCACTTTTTAACCTCTTTTAACCACTTTTCCTGTCAATTTTGCCTGTTTTATTAGCTACTTTTCTTTTGTTGCATATTTTACCCAAATTTACCCATATTATGTCCATTTTAGCTGATTTTAACTGCATTTCACTCTTTCTTACACAATTTTTTGCAACTTAAAACACCTTTTTATCTTTTTCTGCAAGTTTTTACAGTTTTCAAGACATTTTTTTCTACCCATGTCTTGCCACTTTTTAACCCCTTTCACCACTTTTTCTGCTGTTTTTGCAAGTTTTAACCCATTTTTGCCATTTTCTACCTATTTATTGCTTGCTTGCCCATCCTCCAATTTTAACTGATTTTTGCCCATTATAACCCATTTTTTTCCCCTTTTAATGCTAATTCGCCCATTGTTTTGCATTCAAGCCATTTTTCTATCAACTCTTTTTCACCACATGTTATGCCAGTTTTGGCTGATTTCAACTGCATTTCACTCTTTCATACACATTTTTTTGCAATTTGTAACTCCTTTCCACCATTTACTTTGTTGCTGTTAACCACTATTTTTTGCCACTTTTAACCCATTTCTTTTCTGTTTTAAGAAAACATTTTAAAGAAGGCTTCATAGTACAGCATTAATAAATTATTAATTTATTCATTGCCTTGATAAGGATGGTTGTTTTTTAGGTAAATGAAAAATCACGATGGCTATCACAGCCTAATTTTACAATGAATCATGATTTTCCTGACCTCAATGGGCCCCCTATTTGGCTGGGGCCAGAAAGCTCTTCCTTTTTCCCCTCTTATGGACAGCCTTGTCCACGGGTATTTTGGCCCACCCCTCTTGAGCAAACTGCTCCAGCTGTCTCAGGTTTGAAGGGTTCCTTCTCCAGACTGCATGTTTCAGCTCCTTCCACAGATGTTCAACAGGATTTAGATCGGGACTCATAGAAGGCCACTTCAGCGTACTCTAGTGGTTTGTTCTTAGCCATTCTTGGCTGCTTTCAGCTGTGTATTTTGGGTAATTTTCTTGTTGCATTTCTTGTCGTATTTTACCATTAAGGGGTTGGGCTGCTTTTAGAGTGGATGCCTGAGCTCCACACATGACATGTTTAGATGTTTTTGAGTCCTCTATATTATCGTCTAATGTAACAGATACACTGCTATTTCAGACAATCCAGCTGTCTACAAGGGAGGCATAATGGCTTTTTCCTGGCAATACCAGTTTAAGTGTGACCTGAAGCACATTGTTACACCTCCTGTCTATTTTCTCTCCTTCCATGCATGCAATTTAAGTGTTTTGTGTTTGAAATGAAGCACTGCAAAAATGTGTCTTCTGGAGGTGATGCAAACAAGCCTCTGATTCTATATTGGCTTGACACGGTGTTACGCCATACAGTAGCTAAAGTGTGACAACAACTACATAGATGTCATCTAATAAATGCAATAGATTTGAAGGCTCAGCTTGGGCTTGTTGTGTTTTCTCAGACAAGATTCCTCAGACAGTTTACTGCGCTCAAAGCAGAGAATGAAATGATGTCAAATATCTGCATCAGGGAGCCATGATTCAGAGATATAGAATTATGGACCCTACCTAGTGTAAGAATGTTAACAGAGTCCTGTAAGCAATAAATGAAGTAAAGATATCCTTATTAGATGTCATATACAGTGCCGTGAAAAAGTATTTGCCCCCTCTCTGATTCCTGAACTTGAATGTTTCGGATCATCAAACCCATTTTTATATTTCTCAAAGACAATTATTTATTTATTATTTAATTTTTCAAGGATGGAAATAAAAACCAAATCTATCTGCCCCCTGAACCTAATAACTGTTTGTGCCATCCTTGGCAGCAATAACTGAAATCAAGTGTTTGTGATAACTGGTGATGAGTCTTTTGCATCTCTGTAGAGGAATGTTGTCCCACTCTTCTTTGCAGAATTGTTTTAACTCAGCCATATTAGAGGGGGTTTCAGCATGAGCTGCGCGTATAAGGTCACACCACAGCATCACAATTGGATTTAAGTCCGGACCCTGACTGAGCCACTCCAAAACCTTCATTTTGTTTTTCTTGAGCTATTCAGAGGTGGACTTGCTGGTATGTTTCTGGTCGTTGTCCTGCTGCATAACCCAAGAGTGCTTGAGCTTGAGGTCATGAACAGATGGCCGGACGATCACCTTCAGAATTTTCTGGTAGACAGCAGAATTCATTGTTTCATCAATCACAGCAAGTGGTCCAGGTCCTGAAGCAGCAAAGCAGCCCCAGACCAACACACTGCCACCATCATGTTTGACTGTTGGCATGATGTTCTCTTTTATCGAATGCTGTCATTTTTACTCCAAATGTAACGGGCCGCACACCTTCCAAAATTAAAACTTTTGTCTTGTCAGTCCACAGAATATTTCTCCAAAAGTCTTGGGGGTCTTCCAGATGTTTCTTGGCAAATGTGAGAGGAGCCTTTGTGTTCTTTTTTGTCAGAAGTGGTTTTTGCCTTAGAACTCCATGATGCCGTTTCTGCCCCATGTCTTTCTTATGGTTGAGTCATGAACTCTGACCTTAACTGAGGCCTGTGAGGCCTACAGGTCTTTGGATGTGGTTCTAGGTTCTTTTGTGACCTCCTGTATGAGTCGTTGTTGCACTCTTGAAGTCATTTTGGTTGGCAAACCACCCCTTGGGAAGGTTCACCACTTTTCCAAGTTTTCTCCTTTTGTGGATAATGGCTCTGACTGTGGTTTGCTGGAGTCCCAAAGCCTTGGAAATGTCTTTGTAACCTTTTCTAGACTGATAGATTTCATCACTTTGTTTCTCATTTCTTCTTGAATTTCTTTGGATCGTGGCATGATGCGTTTCTTTCTGAGATCTTGTAGCCTACTTTATTTTGTCTGACAGCTTCTATTCAAGTGATTTCTTGATTCAAGAAATCTGGCAGTAATCAGGCCTAGGTGTGGCCAGTGAAACTGAACTCAGCTTTCCAAAATATGTGGTTAATCACAGTTAATTCATGATTTAACAAGGGGGGCAATTACTTTTTTCCACACAGGGCCAGATAGGTTTGGATTTTTTTCCACCCTTAAGAAATTAAATGATCATTCAAACACTGCATTTTCTATTTACTTGGGTTGTCTTCATGAAATACAAAAATTGGTTTGATGACCTGATATATTGAAGTGAAAAAAAATCAGGAATCAGAAAGGGGGCAAATACTTTTTCACAGCACTGTTTATATATTATTTTTACATAGATGATATCAAATTGTAAAATCCTTTGCTTAATTACAGTCTATGAAAAGGATCTCAATGGTTCATTCATCAATTTTGTTGTTTCTGTTCATTTTGAAAGGACAGGTGAAGAGGGACAGGAAATGAGGGTGGGAGAGCTGACATTGGGAGTCAATCCTGTGACCAGTGTGTGGAGGACATTAGCCTCTGTCTACATTCATTCCCCCCTGAAGTCGTCATTCAAACCTGCCCTTGATCAGCACCACAGAGCAGCACATTAATCCTGAGTAAAAACAGCCTTAAACCTCCTCAGTCTGGTTTACTCAAACAATAATCAGTCCAATAGGCAGCTTAGCCTGTGAGAAACAATGAATGCTATCAAGCAACTTTAAGTTCAGCAAAATCTGTGCCATAAGGAATGACTGCTGTTTTCTACGTAGACGTTATCTTGTTTTCTTTGCCTTCAAGCTGTTAAAATAATGTCTGAATTGAAATACAGACATTTTTAGGAAAAGTCAGGGGCCAGCAACATTGTAACATTTTATCTAGTAAAGTTATACATATTATAAATGTGAAAAGAGTCAAAATGACCTTCATGGACTTTCAAGTATTAAATCCCACTAGACTTATTATAATAACCATGTGAAAGAGAAACATGATAATTACATAGAATAATTCTTTGCACATGTGAAAGAGTCTATAATTACTGGTGGTAAATTACAGCACTGAGTGTCCTTTTGTTTTCTTTTGTTTCCTGGTAAATATCACAGGTCTGGCCTCTGCAAACGTTGCTTGTTTGTGTTTGTGTGTCTGTGGTGTTTCCCCCTAATGAGAACTGGCACATTGGGTGAACGCAGACGCCACAGCCCCATTAGCCCAAACATCTCGCTCAGGGTCAAACAGAACTCGCTCTCCATTTGTAGCTGGAGGCAGATGGTTGTGCCATCCTGGAGCCAGGGCTGGTGACGGTGTGCATGCATGTGTGTACGTACAGATTGTAACTGTGTCATCGTGTGCACTCTCCTGGCCAGCTGGATGTATATTGGTGAGACTTGGCGGGGGTTGCGAGGCAGCCAAGAGGAACATTGCTCATCTGCATCATTTCTCTTCTGCATGTATTTCAGGATGCCTGAAGACACATGGCCTGCAAAGGGAAACTCTCTCTCAACCAGAACAGCTCATGAGGCTGCGTCTCCAGCCTGTGAGGGAGTGTATAGACAGAGCCTGCTCTTCTGTGAAGTATGGTTGAAACATTTAATATGAGTATTTACAAGGAATATTACAATTAAATAGTGCTTAATTGATTTAGTGCAGAATTTGAAGGCCAGGAAACCTCAGTGCTGACAGTAGTTAACAGTCATTGCAGTTTTAGTTAAATCTGTGGATGGCTGCAGAAGATTGTTCTTTGGAATATCCTGCCAAAATTGATCCAAAATAAAATCAGCTGAATAATTTATCATTATCTGTAATTCAGGCTTCCTTCTTGAAGTTTTATGTCTATCGATCAGTATGATACACTGGCCTTTGAAGGTGGTTAAAAACACCAACCTGCCATAGATGGTTGTTTTTTTAATAGACCTGCAACATTACCTGCAGCATTATCTTCAGTGAAGGCCAATCTTCATGCTTCAGCATACCAAGACATTTTTGACAATGATGCTTCCAACTATACGGCAACAGTTCAGGCCCTGTTCTATTCCAACATGACTGTGCCAGGGATGCACATGGTTAAACTGTTAAATTCATCAATCAAATTAGCCGGTGCAAGATTTACGAGTCAGTTAAACTAATTACCTATCATTTTTTATAAACACAGGCTTGAAACCCTGGTCTATAATGCCTTTTTAAGCTGTGATGAACCTCCCACCTAAAGAAGTGATTGTGCCTTCCTGTCTGAGCTTTCCCACAGCACTTCACTGGACGTCAACATGAGAAGCTCAGCGGTAGCTGAGCATGTAGCATGTAGTATGAACAGCATAGCATGCCAGTTTCTTAAGTAATAAATGGAAAAAAAAATGGTTTGTAGGCTGTCGAGGGTTGAACTCACATATAACGACTCAACTGAAATGAAAAGAGGCCACATATCAAAGCCTGATTTTAATCTGCAAAGAGGAATGAAGGCTGGCGGCACTAGCTTTTACTGTTAGAGTATATCAGGCTCACATCACACCCACAAACACAATGATCCTTTGAGGAGTTTGATGGTTTTCTAAGCATTTTCTCCTCTTTAGGCTAGTCGGTTAAACAAAATTTAAAGGAGTGTTTAACCAAATGGGTAAAGAGATGCTTCGGAGCATCCTTTGACTGTACTCCAATGCACAAAGCAAGGACTATACAGTAAAGACAGGTTTGATGAGTTCAGTGAGGACGAACTTGACTGGCCCTGACTTCATCTCCATCAGGCACCTTTGGGATGAACTAGAATGGAGAATGTCTGGTCCAGCATTAGTGCCTGGCATTTTTGATTAATATAGACATTTCAGTGCAAAAAGTCTACACACCTCTAAGCCAGTGATAACGCGTGGCTCTTGACCCACATGTGGCTCTTTTGTGATGATTTGTGGCTCGTTTATGTCTTAATTTGAAATATTATTCCCCAGAAAACCTCATAAATTATCAGTTGTCTGTATATTTCCATTGCCCCTATTTGCTGCTTGATGCTCCTTTTCCCACCTTTTGCCACTGTTTGTAACATTTTTGCTACTTTTTGATAATTTTCGCCCCCTAAAACTCATTTTTGTCGTCTCTTACCCTTTTTTGCCACTTTCTCCCAATATTTTGCCACTTTTAAACCCCCCCGTCATATTATGCCTATTTTTTCACCAATTTTTGGTCATTTTTGCTACCTTTAACTTATTTTTAGTGCCACTTAAACTTTAATTTTGCCACACTTCATCACTTAGATTAGATCTTTTTCAACAATTTGACTCTTTGGTTGAGCAGGCTTGAGTAACACTGCTCTAAGCAATGTAAGCACTTAACGTAAAAATGACAACTGCATCAGGTTGAAAACAGGAAACAAAGCTGAAGGCCAAGATGCTTTGTGAAGGTACAAAAAGGACCCTTTAGATTTTATAATGATAATGGCAGAACAGGCAATAAATCCGTAATGTTAAGATAGTTTCTCTGCTTCAGAATAAAATGCCCCTCAGCCTATAAAGAAACCTGACGTAAACATAGACTTGCCAGTGTTTGATATAGTGTTGTCCTTTTAGAGGGAGTATTATTTGAGAAATAAGGTTGAGCTTGTGTTTATTCCCAGCTATGAGTCCTAAGGTGATGTTGTCGATGATCTGGCCTGTAACCAGACCTGTTTGAGCTTCCTTCTGGCTCTGTTTAAGATGGGTCGTGTTTCGCCTTTGGGTATGGTTGTACCTAATTTGCAGCAATGATTCCAATGTGCCTCTTCAAATCAAATTATGGGGAATGGATAACAAATTTGCAGCAGCCCACGACTGCTCGATCATTACAACCTGATCATGATTAGGTGTTGATTTCAGCCTGGGGGTTCACAGAGGAGTGCAGATGTTCCTACAAATGCCCCAGGTCAGGATACGGCAAAGAGAAGTGTTCATTTCTCTTCTATCTACAGTTTTAATCACATCAAACCAAGTCCAAGTCTTAGAGGAAGTCTGAGAGCCAGAGGGGAGAATATAGACTGATAAAACTGATTTAAGTGCAGAAGGAGTTTTACTTAGAAGAGTAAAAACCATCTTATTTAATCCACATAATCCGCTCTGATAGGTATTGTGACTCACTAAGGATGGTTAATATTTGGGCCTGATTTGGAGTGGTTAGGGATGTGTGGCTGGTTGTGATAGGCGGACCCTCTCAGTTGCCTGTCAAACTTTTGCACACATCATTTACAAAACTGAGTTTTCACATTTATTCAATCCAATTTCCACAAAAATTGGGGCACTGTGTAAAATGTAAATTAAACAGAGAGCAATAATTTGCAGATCTTATAAACCCATATTTTATTCAAAAGAGAACATAGACGACATATCAGATGAATACTAAGACATTTTACCATTTCAGGACAAAATATTTTGAATCAGATGGCTGCAACACATGTCAAAAAAAGTATTACTACAATCTTCTGCAGCTTCTTTAACAATAGTTTGCAAAAGTCTGGGAAGTCTGAGTGGGAAGTTGTAACTAAGAAGTTTTCGGAGGGAAATTATGTCAAATTTCTGGAGGAACACCAGAAATATCAGGGAAAGGTAGACAGAAAAGTCAGCAATATGTATGTGAAATCTACGTTATGGTATCATTTGTAGATGGAGTATTGTGAGTTCATATTAGCCGGTCCTTATGTCAGGGCACCGTCTCAGTCAACCAAGGCTAGGCATACTCACTTGGGTCTTTGTGGCTCAAAGCAGCAGCAGTGAACGTAACTCCAGCCCTCAGAAGATCCATGGAAGAGGGCAGCACTGAACCATCAACAGAGGACCTGTTTTTCTTTCTTCAACTGTTCCAAATAAACAACAATGGTCAGATTTTCTAACCTGATATGCCAGATGGATCCATCTGGGAAAGCTTCAATAGGAAACGTTTGAGAAAAGGAAGAGGCTTTGAAAAATCCTCGGAGTATGATTGGGTGAACGTTCTGTCACATCTCTAAGGGCCAATCAGAGCAACAAAACACGTGACGTAGCAGCTATTGAGGTGCGCGTGCACAGCTACCAAGGAATAATGCGAAACACGGCAGCTATAGACATGTAAGTACTCGACTTTTGTCATTTTTGAAAAGAAAACAACTCACTGCTGTTCTTTGGTCTTCATTTGATGAAGAATTGTTGTCAAGTTCTGATAAAACTGTAGCTTAAGCAGCATCCACGCTAAGCTCCTCCGCCATAATTGCACCGGCCTCTTGCTGCTACTTGTTTACGTCTCAACTCTGCTGCACCTGAAAGTACTGCCCCTCGCTGCTGATTGGTCCTGTCAGGGACTCAGATGGGAGCTTAACGAGATGGATTTGCCAGTGAAAAACAAGGAAATTGGTTTATCCATCTGCTTTGCAAGGTTACAGATTTTGTGATTATAAATTAAAAGCATTCACAGTTAACGATTAGACTCATTTGAAATGCTGGGTTGTAACATGGTTTTTAATTTTAAAACAGACCTCTAGTTAGCTACTTGTCATAATGATTTATTGGCATTTTATGTGGAGGCTGTTGTAAGCTACTTTGTTGAGGGAGGTCTGGCTGCAGACTTCAGCTCTCAGACACCACTTTTGCAGACCACTACTGTGACACCCCACTGCTCTGGCTACGTAGCTACAACAGATATGTAAATGTAAGCCAATGTAGCTACATGGCACATGTTAGCTAATTCAGCTTTAGCAAATGTAATTAAAGTCAACGTAGCTACATTAGCACATGCACTAGCAGCTTTAGAAAATTAAATGCATTAGCATGAACAAAAATCATCAGCAAACATAGCATCAGAGAGTAGCTAACGTAGCTTAGTTTGCTTTAGCTTTGGTAGTTGCGTTGTGTTTTCATGGGGGGGCAAGTGTTTTTTTCTGTATGCACACTGTTTAGTCGGCTATAAAAGGGTTTTTTTGTTTTATTTTGTTTTGTTTTTTCAGTTTTTCAGGTCTTGTTTCTAACTTCTCACCTAAACCTCACTCTAACCTTTACCCTAACCTTAAGACTGGAAATTTAATCTGATTTCATAGTTAACATTTTTGCATGTATTTCCATCCTGACAGTGGAGGTGTCTGAGAGAGGCGGTCTGCAGCCAGACTCTCTGGTTGAGTTATGGTTGCTAATGGGCTAACAGTAAGCTATTGTTCATAGCTTGTTCACGTGTTAAATACAGCATGCATGGAGTAACTGAAAAAAGATGTAAGGAACAACTGAGCACACTGTAAAACTCAAATTTAGTTGCCAACAATGGCAGAGCAGAAACTAACCTGGTTCGTCTTATTGCAGGAACAGTTTTCCATGTTTAGAGCTGCTTCTGATGCCAGGATACAATTCTTCTAAACTGTTTTTATGATTTTGGTGATATTTCCTTTAATAAGAAAAACAGAACTAGTTAAAACAGATCTAATGGATGCTAGTAAGAAGAAATCCACTTTGATAGCCTAGCAACTATAAATACTGATGAGAAGTGCTCTGAAACTGAGGTTGTAGGTCACCAGTGCAAAAAATACCCTCTTATGGACACAGGCCTTCCTGTGATTGAACAGTACTTATATAAATATATCAGAAATTACATTAAATAGAGAAGAAAATGTAGAAGAGTTGCATTTGTAGTTCATTTAGTCAGACAGGAAATGCCAGAGGAGACCTCTATCAAGTCATATAAAAATAGTCTGGCTCAATGTTCTTCTGTGGAATATCTCCTATATCTACAAATTTAGACTGAAGTAAAACAGCTGTTTTTAGAGGGGAAAAATCTATCAGTAAAGTCCACTACCATCATGAAGGCAGCTAATCTTTGTCTAATGGACAGCTTCCTCTAAAACTGTGTTTTATTTCATCTTAGGAACATATATCAGGTTGGACTATAGTATTTTTAGAGGAAACTGATTACATACATTAATAGAAATTAATCTCTCAGAGAGGGTCCTTGAGAACCCCCTCTGGGTTACATACAGACAGAACATTGTTGAGTTAAATGCAGTGAAACCTGGTCCCAGTGCTCCTTGTCTTTATAAGCCCAGGAGGAATGGAGAGGTTGAAAGAATACGACAAATTGAAACATTACAATCTCCAAAGTGAAACTGAGATAACTCTCACTTACTTCTGAGTTTTATTCCAAAGGCAGCAATGTATAAACTTAATGCACCACCATGTCTGTGTGCTCCGACTACCACTGGCCTTTTTACAGTCCGCTCCGGGCAGCAGGCAGAAGTCGATTCCCTGCAGACTGGTAGTGCTGTGCTCTCCTCATGTGTCAGAGCTGCCCTGCACAGAAGCCTGGTCCCTGCTGAGAGATCAACAGCTGAACATCACAAACTCCCTCCTTACAGCACACACCACAGAGACACAAGTCGTTTAAGGCAGGTTAGACGCTGCTGGTGAGGACGAATGCAGGCCAAGGCGTTATAAGTCATAAACAGATAAACTCTTACTGATATTTGTCATTTGTGCCTCATAGTGGCCCAAAGGGAACGTTGAATCACCAAAGTCAGTAAAATGTATCTTCTCTGTACCGTAGTGTTGGTCTGAGAGGTAGATGTGGTCATTTTTTATTCAAAGGAAAAAAGCAGATCCTTGTGTTAGAAGTAGTTCTAGGAAGTAGTTGTTGCTGTTTAAATTCTTAAACAGGAGCTTCCTGCTGTGCAGACCTTTGTAGCTTCTTTATAATTGTTCAGTTTAGATCCAGCACCCGCTCGTGGATGTGCATGTCTGATTTTGATTTTCTACTCCTCCTGGCCAGCCGACCCATTCCAGGCCAAACACATATAGAAATTAGGAACCTCCTTATGTGTGGAGCGGGGCTGGCATTGCATGAGTGGTAAATCTTATAAAATGCTATTCTCCATGGAAATAGACAAATATTTGGCACCCATGCAAAGCATGCAATGGAACATTAGGGCCTCTCCCTCTCAACTTCATCTTCAACTTTGCTGTCCCCTGAGAGAACTTTACTTCACAGCCAGGTAAAACCTCAAAAAGTAGAAACCCAAATCACACTCAGGCAGATTGCTGAAACGCATAAATACATCAAAAGGATGACTGAAAGTAAAACCGTCCTTAAAACCACCAGTCGAGAAAACTAAAATGCTTGACACTGGATCATTTGTAAGATTTAGTTGTGTAATAGCTGGAGTGATAAGAGAACTTTCATCCTGTTGGATTTGACGCTTGGTAATCTGAGGTCGTTTTCACACCTGAAAGTCCAGGGAACCCAGTTTGGTTTGCGGCTCAAATTACAACATTGTTGCACTTTCCTGTGGTTCTGGTCACGTTGCACTTGGTCAGACGAACCAAACCACCAGGACAACAGCAAGCAGTTAAACGTTTGTGGAGCTGTCGTCTCAAACAAAGAGCAGTGAAGAAGAAAAGGAGAACAAAACCTGAAATCCACCTCCACTGGTCTTTTCCTTTTTTAGCATCATAAACAGTGAAACAACGCCAAATTAATGCTGTCTTGGGATTTTTGCTTTTGCCTTCAGACATTATGAGCAGCCAGTGAGGCAGCGAGCTGTCGTACTTAACATGAGAGGAAGGAATCAGTACTGAAGTAACCTTGTACAGCCGATGGATTGGCCAGACTCCATGTCTGTCATCAGGCAAATCCATCTTGCAAAGCTCTCGTCTAAAACGTTTGTGACAACTCAGACACTGTTTGGACCAATCAACGTCATTTGAGGAGAACAAGGTGGTAGTTAGGGGCGGGTTTAGTTGTACCGTGAGCTGACAGCAACTTCCATGTGACTCGGGGTTAGATCAGTGGAGTGGAGCAACAGTTTAATTACAAGTGGACCACATTTCCTTGTACCAGTGGTTCTCAACCTTGGGGTGTGAGACACTGCGAGGGGGTCCCCAGATTCCCTAAAAAATTTATTATTTTTAAATATAATATTTTCTAAATTCCACTGTTGCCACTTTTCACCAATTTTAACACATTTTTGCCATTTAACACCTATTTTTGTCTATTTTAAACCCTTACCACCACATTTTTCTGCCTGCTTTGCCACTTCTTAACCAATTCTTGCCACTTAAGCCTAATGTTGCCTCTGTTGATCTATTATTGCCACTATTAACCCCTTTAATACCACTTTTAACACCCAATTTTTCCATTTCACCCACATTTCACTGCCTGATATGACCATTTTTGCTAGTTTGACCAATTTCTGCCAATATTTGCCTATTTTCTATTTCTCAGTTAACACTTAATGCCAATTTATATAATTTTTCAATTCAATTCAATTGTTTCACCAAATTTCCATACATTTCTGCCAATTTAAAGTCTTTTCAGCCACCTTTGAACTCCCATTTATCACTTTTTATGCCCATTTTTTCCACTTTAACCCATTTAGATTTTTTTTTCCATTTTTATACCATTGTTGCCACTTCTAACCCATTTCTGCTACTTTTAAAAATTCTATTTCACCACTTTTTCCACTTTTTTGCCATTATTAACCCACTCTAGCTAATTTTAACACATTTCAATTCTTTTTCTCCACAAAGGGATTTACATTTATAAGAAGGCTATTTAGCCAATATTAGCTGGGCTGTTTTGGAGAGGCAGTCTGTTGTTGAACTGAAAGTCAAAATGACCTGACAATGGTTGAGTCAAAGTTACCTGACAAGGTCTGCTCAAACCAGGTACCATAAAAGCCATTTCAATCAGAAGTGTGCCCTGTAGAGGTGATTCTGAATCAGCCTGAACCATGAGAGAGGATGTTTGCACGGACAAGAGGAGCATGTGCAGCACTAATCATCAACTGGCGGCCTGGGGGCCATGTCAGGCCACCCAAAGCTTCCTGTCCGGCCCCTGAAAGATCATTGAATTCAGAAAAAAAGGAAAAGAAGATGTTGTGGTTTGAAGAGTATCATTTGGCTTTAAATGTCTGCAGCTGTTAAATCCACCCCCAAAACAATTAAGATTGAAATCGTTTTAGAATGGCTTAACATTTTATCTGTTTTTACAGAAATTTATTGTCATAATTATGTCATGCTTCAAAAGGGGTTAAGGTTGGCAGAAGTGCTGCAAATATGACCAGATAAAGTGGTGAAAAGGAGTTAGAGAGTAGCAAAAATGGGTGATAAGTGGCACAAAGGGACAAAAAAAACGGCAGAAAAAGTTGTGAAAAGAGGTTCAAATGTGGCAAATATTGGTAATAGAGGAAAAAAGCGGGCAACAAGTATCAAACATTTGTTACAAATGACAAAAAATAGTTAAAAAAAATAATGAAAAGTGGTTATAAAGTGGCAAAATAGAAGAAATGTGTCAAAAATTGATGAGTGGCACAAAGGGGATAAAACATGCAGGAAAAGTGGTTCAAACAGGGTTAAAATCTTGCAAAAATTGGGTTAAATAGGCAAAGGGGTTAAAAGCGTCAAAAATGGGTTAATACTGGTGCTAAATCACAATGGTGAAGGGCCCATTCTCTGTGATTTTCAGGGGCCCAGAGCTGTCTCCTTGTGGCCTGCTGCGTTATAGATAATAGTTATAGATCTCACTGGTAATGACTAAAAATGTCCTGCCTTTTGAAAGAAAATACAAATACTACTACAATAATACTTCAATCAGACCAAAATATTAATTTCATTTTTGTGTATTTAAAGGCTGGCCCCCAGAGTCTCTGTCGAGACTAAATCTGGCCCTTGTACTTGAATGTACTTGATGACCCCTGGTATACAGCAACGAGGACCTCTTTATAGAATAAACATAATTTGTTCACACGGTTAAATGTGAATCTGTTTGAATAATGATCAAGATTTGATGAGTCTGACCTCGCTGTGAAATTAGTGACCTTTGATACCACAATCAGCAGAGTTACCGTGGCAACACTATCAGCCTGTACAAAGGGGCTTGTGATCTAGAGCCTGCATATCATTATGCAGATGTCCTTTTCACATCCCAGATAAAAAGAGAACATAATTGGCTTTGAAGGAAGATGGTTCGATTTCCATCAATCTGCTTGTGACCTGTGGGGATTGAACACATTATGTGTGAATACTAAACCTAAAGAAAATCTATAATTTCCTACCAATATAGACTAGTGGTGGACAAACTCTTTGTCTCTCGTTGTTTTTCCTCGTCTTTGTTCTCACTCTTTTTGGCTACGTAATCAGGGTGCTGGTTTGTATTTAGCATTTCTCTCTGTCAACTTTATAACCATTTAATACTTCTTTGTTGGGACCTTAAGCTCCCCTCTTATAAAACTCAGAGACAAATACTTTTGCTTCTGCACGCCCTTGAACATAACTGATCTTGTTGTCTTTTATAACAACGTCATTTTGTCTTTGTATCCCTCAGCAAATATCTCCATAACAGCAACAGAGCTTTAAGACAAACACATAAATGCTTACAAAGAGCAAGTATTATTCTCCATGAGGCGTTACAACACAAGATTACAAGCCACAGAGACGTGAGCCGGCGCGGAGCCTCTTACTGCCGCGTGGCCCATAAAACACACATCTGTCCCTAATGACGACTGCACCGCCCTAATCAAGTGCTCATAAATGGAGCCTGAAACATCACCCTCAGAGCTGTCAAAGCATATTCAGTTCACGCACTGTGTGTGCTGACTCTGTATAATGTAAAACAGTTTGCCTTGTTTACCTTTGTAGAGAGTCAGCTGATCGTGTGAGAGCATGGCAGCTGTGGTATTTGATTCCCACCATGTCACAAGGTTAGGGGATGTCATTTTGTTATACAGCTGGTTTACCTGCACTTACATACCAATATATGGAGCATGGAAAATCAAACCAATAAGGAGCTCGTTTCTGAACTTCTTGTTGCCAGGACGCCTACCTCAGCCAATCAGAAACAAGCACACTTTCTGACACTGTAATGGCTTCTGTAGAACTTCAGAGTTGCAAGATTGCAAGTCATACTGTCTGTCATTTAAATGAGTGTCTGGAAGTTGTTGCGTGCACTTTATTCAAGTGAGACGTGACAGGGAGTCACACATTTAAAAATATTTCCCCACGAGAAGCCCGCTTTTGAAACCACTCCTGGAAAATGGATGTTGGTGGCTGTTCAACCGCAAATAGCTGTGGAGAGAAAACAAAAATATATATGATTCTGGGTTGCAGGGATATTTCTGTTGTATTTTCCACTTTTATTTGCATTGAGTGATCACTACTGTCAAAATGGGTCAACTCAAATTTCACAGCATAGGACTTAAAAATTTTACCTCTGTTGTTATTTTCTACAGCAGTGGTTCACAACCAGTTCAACCTCAGGGCCCACCAATATCTCTGATGACAAATGGTGACCCAAATTTCCAAAAATGTTCAACAATACATGATAAGTAGATAAAAATGTTGCACTTAAGATCTTGGATGGAACAAAATTTCTGACAGGAACATGAGACCAGGAAAAACTGACTGTTTTACACCCCTCTTTCCCCATGATAACGTGTACCTTTTTGGCAAATTTTCCAAAAATAACCAGTATGGGTGCCTGTTCTTCACAGACTTTTGACACAATTTTTTTCCAGACACATTTGCGGCCCACTGAAAACTGCGACCTACTTTTGGATCAGGACCCATAAGTAAGTAAGTAGGTAAAACTTTATTTATAGCACTTTTAAAACACTCAGTTACAAAGTGCTTCACAAAAAGAAAAATAAATCACATCATATTTCACATGTTCAAACTAGACATAATAATAAAACACTACAATTTGGAGGAACTTCAAGTTATAAGGTCACAAGAAAGCCTGTCTAAACAAGTGAGATTTTGTTTCTTGAAACATTCCAGTGACTGCTGATCTGACAGACTGTGGGAGTTTATCCCACAGAGTGGGGGCTAGCACAGAAAAGGCTCGATCACCTTTAGTTCTGAAATTAGAGGAAGGGACAGATTAGTACAGAAGGCCGAGATTAGATGATATGTGCGGGCCAGGGGGATATATTGAACAAGGAGGTCAGAAAAGTAACTAGGAGCAAGGCCATGTAGAGCTTTATATGTGAGTAACAGAATTTTGTAGTTGATTCTGAATTTCACTGGAAGCCAATGGAGAGATGCAAGAATGGGTGTGATGTGGGACCAGGGGCTGGATCTGGTTAACAGTCATGGCTGCAGCATTTTGAACTGATTATAGGCGGTTTAGGGACAACTGTAACAGGCATGTGTATAGCGAAGTACAATAATCAAGGCAGGAGAAAATGAAAGTGTGTATGAGAAGTTCCAGGTCTGAAGGTGAGAGCATTTGACTGATTTTTGCAATGTTACATAAGTGTAAAAACAGGTCTGTACAAGTTTCATAACATAGTGTTCAAATGATGGTGTTGGTCAAAGATGATTCCAAGGTTTTTAGCCGTGGGTTCAATGTTTGAATGATACGGGTCAACTGATGCAGTGAAGTGATCGAGTTGAATTACAGGTATTTCTGATTTGTCAGGGTTGAGATAGAGGAAATTCAGGGACATCCAGTTTTTGATAGAGGCCATCAGTTATGGAGAGAGGAGAGATGATCGAGGGAATGAGGTTTAACAGAAAAATAAATCTAGTATCATCAGCATAGCATTGATAAGAAACATCCTCAAACTGGCTAAAAAGATCACCCAACGGCAACATGTAAAGGAAAAATAGGATTGGTCCAAGGACTGAACCCTGGGGGACTCCGCATACCAGAGTACATAAGTACAGCAGCTGTAGTGAATTCAGTGTAAGACATGATTATTAAACATATGCTATAGTGATCTATAGTGATATTGTGAGGCTTTGGGAAATACTCAGCCCTAGTGTGTAATGTTTCGAAAAGAACATGTTTTATTTGCCCAGAGCAGCTCCTATTTCTTGTTCTTAAGAAAAATGTGCATATGCATCTCATGACAAGAGTCAGTGGAGGCTCAGAGGTGCAGATCTTTGCACCAAGACCATAACATGTGATCAGTCAGTTACTCTAGAAACCTGGAACATGTCCAATCTATATTTATCAACAGCATTTTACTCAATAATTGCCTTCTATTTACCTTTCTCATTT